>NC_058410.1:55663769-55942943 GCF_002201575.2 Neomonachus schauinslandi | reverse complement strand
AAAGAAAGAAAGAAAGAAAGAAAGAAAGAAAGAAAGAAAGAAAGAAAAGAAAGAAAGAAAGAAAGAAAGAAAGAAAGAAATCGATCCTGGACAGGGGCAGGAGGAAAGGGAAAGGGAGAATCTCAAGCAGACTCCCTGCTGAGCACAAAGCCTGACACAGAGCTCAATCCCAGGACCCTGAGGTCATGACCTGAGCCAAAATCAATGCTTAACTGACTGAGCCACCCAGGAGCCCCTTTATTTAATTTTTAGAACTTTTGATTTTAAATTTAAATTGGGTTGAAATTTCAAAGGAGGGGTAGTATGTGCAGGGGCAGGCAACAATGTAACGTGTGTTCTAACATATTTTGGACTTTTATTAGGGATGATTTCAGTACTATATTTTTAAAGTGAAGTCTCTGGCATGTCAAATAATAAAAAAATTTTTAATTTGATAATTTAAAGGTAACAGCAGAAGAATCGGCGTTCCTAGTGGAAACTGGTTCTGAATGTTATTTACTGGTTAACAAAGTTTGAACTTCTTTTCCTAGATTTGTCTGGAGGCTGAGATACCCACCAAGAATCCAGAACAACTGAACACAGACCCACGCAAGGGCACACCCGTCGTGTAAAATTTCCGAACACTTGGGGCAAGCAGAAAGAAGCAGATTTCAAGACAACAGTTAGGTCTCAACAACATCGCTAGAAAGTAATATAACAATACTTACAAAATAATTCTCAGCATAGGATCCTATTCTTGGCCAAAAGGTGTGAGTATAGAATAAATGCATTTCCACATATGCAAATTCTCAATCTATTTATATTCTAAGCAAACTTTCTCATGGAGTTCCCACCCAAATGGAGGAATAAACAAAGATAAAGACTAGGGGCCCAAAAACCAGAAGATCCCTCCCAGGAGGGTAGGGCAAGGGTCCCCAGGATGAAGGTTTCCCAGCGCACCAGCTGTACAGCAAGTCTGGAGAACAATTTGCTGAGACTAGAACAGAAGTCACCAGGAGAAATTTCCTTAAGAAGTAAAATTAATTGGGGTGCCTGGGTGGCTCAGTCGTTCAGCGTCTGCCTTCGGCTCAGGTCATGATCCCAGGGTCCTGGGATCGAGCCCCGCATCGGGCTCCCTGCTCCGCAGGAAGCCTGCTTCTCCCTCTTCCGCTCCCCCTGCTTGTGTTCCCTCTCTCACTGTGTCTCTCTCTGTCAAATAAATAAAATCTTTAAAAAAAAAAAAAAAAGAAGAAGTAAAATTAATTGAACACATTCAGATTAAAAAATACACAAAACTTGGGGAAGTTTGAGGGTAAATTAGTGGGAGATATGAAAAAAAAGTAAGCAAACATAAAACCAATTTTCAATGCAAGGAAATAAAAAATGGGAAGGAAAATTAATGATACTTTATATGCTCTCTAGCTCAGCTTTGATTAGTATTTGCATACCTCTCAGAATGTAAACATTAAAAAATCAACAAGCTAAAATTAAGATGTAACCACACTTAGGACTTGGGGCAGGAAGGTTTCATGTGTGTTAGGAAGTTAAGGTTGCAGTATTTAGCAAATAAAAATGCAGGTACAGGATACCTAGTTAAATTTTAATTTCAGATAAATAGGTAATAATTTTTTGTGTAAGTATATCCCAAAAATTGTATGGATAGGGGTTGAAGAGGTGAAAAAAGCTATATCTTCATCTACAGCAGAAAGTCAAAACTGAAAAATGAGTACGTAGCATGATAAGCCAAGTAAGTAAGTACTACAATATTTGAAAATGTTTGCCTCTGGAGAGCTAGCTAGAATTATGAAAAGGGAGGTGGAGTGGTACTGTTTTTTACACCAAGCATTTCTTTTAACAACTTTACTCTTTCTTTACAAAAAGAATTTGATTATAATACCAACTGAATTATTTAAATAGATCTGAAGCAAATAAGACAAAATGGTATAATTTGAAAAAGCAGGGTACTTAGGTGTTGGTTATATTAATCATTTTTCTGCTTGGGAACAATCAGAACCATCTAAGGAAATTTCAACAAACACTTAAAGACTCTTGTTTTGCCAGATTTCTGTATTATTGGACTATTTGGGATTATGGTCGTGAATATTATGGAGGAGTTTGGAGTTATGTCTTTTATTAATTCATTCATTTGACAAAGATTTATCATGTACCTATTATGTTGGGGAAGCAGATTACGTTACAGGAAATCAATTTGCTAATCACAAATATAGAGAGACAAACTCAACAACCATTATCAAAATTTCAGTCAGTTCACCACAGGAAGTGAGTCCTCCTCCCTGTCCCTGTCCTCAGAGATCTTACAGGCTTGTTAGCTCTCCAGCACAGAACTGGCATTGGAACTCCTTAAGGGCAGGAACCCACATTCACGGATCTTTGAGGAATCCTTTCTAGTCTAAAATAGCGTCTAGAACAGTATCTGAGGAATTTATGTAATTACCATTTAAATGATGCAGAGGTGATGGCAGTGAAAAGGAATGAGACATAGGGAACCCAGAGGACAGTCTGAAGAAACAAATGCTAGGACTTAATCGTAGACTAGGGGCAAGGAAGCTGGAAGAATCGAAGATGTAAGTCAGAGATCATGTAGCCTGGGAGCCTGGGAAACAGGGGTTCGCTGGAAGAGAAACAAAAATGTGGAAGAAGAGCCAGCTTTGGGGGAAGTTAAAAATTCAGTTTTATGCATATTAATTTATCTACCATACCTACGGCTCAGTGACAGTCATGCCTGAGGCACCTCACATTTTTAAAAATGTAAATGTGAAAAGCAGACAGGCAGTTCCTGATTTTTGTCACTTCAACTATCATCGATTTGATTTCTTGAAAGTCTCTTTTACACAACTGTATTTGACTTTCTGCCTCCTTCATAAGCTCATTTATCAGATGCAGCCCTCACTTTCAGGGGTTGTGGAAGATCAGTTTAGCCCAGCCCCGCCCCAGGGAAATCAGGGTTCAGCTCTTCTATGCAGGAGTGCCATCTAGTGGTCAGAGAATGTCACCTCAGGCTAGACTGCACAAGGAATAAAGTGGGAAAGGGGGGGGCGGGACATTCTGCTTTTTGTTCCAATTTCCAGGCGCACTGTGGCAAAAACCCGTGCCTCTTATTGTCTAAATATGGCTGTGAGAGCATATCCAGTCACAGTACTATGAAGTACAATGTCTGCTTTTTAATGTATTCTTATCAAATTACATGGACGTGATCCATGGAGAGAAAAAATAAAATAGTATAGCTCTCTATCTTGTTTTTTTTCACACAGTTTTTCATATTTGATGAAGAAATGGTATTTGCAGCCATAAATATAATTTGACTATCTTCGTATCATTAAGGAAAAGATTTACAAATACCTAGCTTGGAAATGGCTCACATATAAATGGGTCGCTTTCCTTAGCTCTCTTAAAGTCGCTTTCTTCATTGGCTCTTCTATAGACCCCTAATACACTCTGAAGAAACATTAAGCTGTTTGATGCCCACGGCCCAAACTTATCTCTTTTCCTGAGATTGACCAGAACATTTTGTTAAACCTTTACAGATATTTATATGCATGTCTTATCTCCCTTGCTAGGCTATAAGCTTCTTGAAGCAGAATCTATTTCTGACTTAAGCATTAAAAGCTCCAAACAGCTGATTACCAAACAGTGTTTCTAATATCAGAGAGTCAAAGCATCATTTCAGAATCCCATGCAAACAGGGAACTTCCTGGCCAGAAAATATGTGATCTGCACATACATGCAAAATTTTGCTCATACTCAAGAGACTTCAGTGGCCCCTTGAAGCCCATTCACATGCTGGTCCAGTTAAGAAATCCTGACCTAAAAGGAACTTCTGGAATACAGCCTATTTATAAGTCAGAGCATCCTGTGTACGCAGAGCAGGCCCATGCAGAGATACAGAGTAAAGCTTGTAAAAACTGACTTTCCCTACATTGTCATATCTACCAGGAAAAAAATCTGTTTGTGCTTATGGAGATTTTAGTAAAAGGCACAATTGAAATTCCTCAAACTTGGGGGAATAAATAAAATGTGGAAATGGTCATCCAAACATCCACACAGAATCAAGTCCCCTTCTTTCTCAGGATCCCAAGGAGGGCCTGCCACCATGCCCAGCCCTGCCCTTTGGTGCACTCTGGCTTCCTAGCTTTTTGACCTAAGTGTAAAAGGAAAATCTTTCCCTATATACTGAGCAATATTAGAATTTTTCCATAGTTAACACTTTCTCTCCCTTCTGTCTATCTCTCCCTCTCCTCTCTCTCTCCCTCTCTCTCTCTCTCTCTCTCTAAGTGGGGAAAAATGTCCAAAAGGCAAAAACAGATGCCTTACTCTAAATCCGCCCATGGGTTTGCCCATGGATGGCAAACCTGATAACTTTTGTTTCTACCTTAACCTTCCCTAAAACCCTCATCCTCATCTAAGAGCACTGAGCAGCTTTGTACCCCTCTTTCCTTCCAAGAAAAGAAGTAGATAAGAAAACTCAGTGAAATCTTGACCATATGCACAGGAGATTGTTATGGATTGAGAGGCCCACCCCCAAGCAGTGAGGAAAGCTATTCCAGCACTTCACAAACTCCACGTCAGCACATCAATAACCCCAGATGCCTTGCTACCCGCTCTGTATGATCCTTCCTTCCCTGCTCATAGAAATAGAAGTGTCATCTCTCCACAGGAAAGTTTGATCTTCCACAGTGATTTCTCAATAAGGCTTTTAAAATATATATCTATTTTCACAGCATAGTCCAAATACAAGCATTTCATCTGAAGTTAGGCAAATAAAGTTTTGAGAGTTTACAGCAAGAAGAAATCAGCAATAAAACTTACTTACAGTTCTACACGTGGAGGAGAGAGATGATACGGAGGAAACATGAAATTCTGAAATAACTGAATCACATGACAGGAGAAATGATTCACCTTTGGGCAAGTACACTGCAGAGGGACCTCAATTTCCACATCTGTTAAGGGGGCTGGAGCAGATCAACATTAGCACTGAAGTTGTCCGGTAGATGTTCATCTCAGAAACAGGGAAAGCAAAGCCCAGAAGGTTATAAAGTGACCAAGAAGAGAGTGGGCGGACTGCTGATAAGGGTTGGACCGATCAGACACAACAGGTAAACCAGAAAGTAAACTGAGGCAGTCCCCAAATCACCTCAAGCAGGGATGATAGTCAAGATTGTCTCTGGTCATCATGACACTGGCACCACTGTCTTGGAACAATGTCGAGCCCATCCTAGCAGTTCAGCTCAGAAAGGAATGATCAGCAAGTAGCTTCAAAGAAAAGTACCACCTTAAAAAAAAAAAAAAGCAGGACTGCATATTGAGCCCTAAAGACAGGGATTCTCAACTTGGGACTGACACTTTGGGTCAGAAAAATCCCTTGCTGTGGGGCTGCCCAGCGCATGTAGGATGTTTAACACCATTCCTGGCCTCTACTCACTAGATGCCGGTTGCACTCCCCCACCTCAGCTATGACAACCAAAAAAGTGTCTCCCAACATTGCCAAATGTCCCTGGAGGCAAACTGCCCCTGATGAGAACCACTGCTTTAGGAACACTTTTCATGACCACCTGATCAACTGAAACAACACCCTAATTCTACCTGACATCTTTTCCTATTATGCCTCCGGAACTTGACCGCATGGGCATCTCCCTCTTCTCTTAACCCTGACTTCAATTTGTCTTCACTCTGATCTCAATTTGCTCTCTGCCTGATGCTTTGACCTTAGCATTTCAAACCATCCTTTGCCCCTAGCTTCACCTTTATCTAAGATTTAATGCACTGTGGGCAAGCTCTAGATCAACACCTCCTCTGGGCCTCAGACTCTACTTTTCCTTCTCCGTAAGCTCTACAGCCAAGATCCAACCATTTATTTTGCTGCACAGCATTGTCGCCTGAGCCCCCAACCCTGAAACCCCAGAAGCCCAGTGCTCAGAACCCTTTCCCAAGACTGGGAATCAGCACGAGCCAATTGAAGGGATAAAGCTGTTCGGTCTTTATTCCTGAAAACCCCAGAGGCTGACAGAATTGTTCTTCCCTTTCCTATACCATCTGCTAGGAAGATGGGGCAATGAGACAACCCTTCCTCTCTTGCCTGTGCAAGGTCCTAGAGCAGGACCCTCAGGGAGAGGACCCAAGTGCTTCTCTCCTCTCCCAAACACCCAGAGACCCAACCTGCTTTTTCCTCTGCTCAGCGGGGCTCTCTCCAGCTTTAAACTGTAGTTTTCCTATTGGTGGGTTCACTCTGCCAACCACACCCTCAGAAACCTCTCTGCACCACAGGGACAAGGCCCCTGCCCTCAAAGGTTCCAACTACTTTGCACCCTGTTCTTCTTTAGGAATTTCTACTCATGATGCAAGATTAATTATTCAAAGAGCCGTTCTTATGAGGTACTTCTCCTGAGGTTTCAAGTAAACACATTCCACATTACCAAAATGCAGCCACACTGTGACTTGCTTAGCCAGATTCTCGAAGACATACTTCCTTAATCTCCCTTAACTCCCACTCTACTGACAATGTTCTCTGCCACCTTTTCCTAACTGTACCATTGATTGTGTAATACTGAGAAAGTTACTTAACTTCTTTCTGCTTCAGTTTCTATATCAATTGAAAAGGCACTAATAATTTCTGCTTCTGTTTCAGGTAGGTCTTTGGGTCTTAATAAGGCAGCATATCGAAAATGCAATGAATTCTACCAAGATGCCTAACAAAATCCCCCCAAAATATTTTCCTTCTCTGGATGGTTTACAAACAGGGCCTTCAATTCATACAGAAAATACACAGGATGTAAAACTGGTAGTGAAACTTTAATAGAATGACAATCTCCTTAGCCACCAGAGGTGTCAACAAGGATAAAGACTGGCATATGAAAATGAGGAGTTCTCCATGGGTGAAGCTATTCCAGGAAAGAGTAAATGACACATCTCAGCTAGGGGACAGCCAAGATTCTAATGTGGGGTAGAATATGGAAGCAGGTGAAGTCAGAAGTCTTTTGTGGGTCTACAATTCTAATATGACTGCTCTTTGGCCACCAGTGATGTTCATCATAATCTAAGATGGGCAGTTCATTTACAGTGAAAAGCTGTTCTCCTAAACGGGTTGTTTTTATCATTATGATATCTGCTTTATCAGTGAAAGCGAGAGTTATTCTCGGAATTGATTTTTTTTTTTTTTTTTTTTTTGCCCTGCACTTAGAAGGTTAAGGAAAAGGCTGGTGTTAATACTTAAATAAAGGGAATAAGTTTTCTCTATGTTCAATTCCTTCCCAAGAATGAGTGCTAGAGACTTTCTGTTCCATGACCGTTGCTGTCCTTGTGGAACTCACCCTCTGTGTTAGGGTTCTTCTGAGGCTCCAGGGACATTAATAAAGAGGTAACTACAAGAGCATCTCATACAGAGCTCAGTGAATCTTAGGGCACTGGAGATGATCAATTGTGTTTCAGAATTTTTTATTTTCAAGATCCTTTTCTTTTCCCAACAAAATCTCTTGTAAATCAAAAGACTTGGCTATTAAAAATATTATGCCTGCTAAAAATATCCTTTGTGTCTCTGCAATAAACCTATCTCTCCTTAGAGTAATGGGAATACCTACAACAGAGTAAGGAAAGGGTCATGTACAAGAAAGCAGACAGATTAACCTTGCAAGACATCTTGCTACATGTAATTACATTATATAAGACAGTTCTCCTAATGGCAGAGGATTGTCATTCATAGAATGCTTTGGCACTTTGGGGATGGTACAGACATATCTTTAAATAACTTTGTGAAAAGATTCAGCAAAGAGAAAAAAGAAACTGATGTGATATCCATCCTGTTAGAAAGAGTGGCTTCACCTAGCAATGTAGGTCAGGTTGAAAACCCCCAGAAAGGCTGCAAGTGGCTGTCTTCCAAGTGTTAGAAATTATTGGTGCATTTTTAAAAGCAGGAACCACATTTTGAAAATAAAAATTCTATTTCCATAATTAATAAGATGTTTATTCAGTTATATGCAGTCTTTCACCAGACCTTTAAGTACTCGATTTTTTTCATCTTATTTTCAGACTACAGAGCAAATAGTGGTAAGCTGATAAAATGCTCTGTGGGATTTAGCATTCTTTTATCTGTCCTTCCTTGGCCTTCAGTTTACTCAAAATTTTTGTCTCTCAATAGTTTAATTACATGTGAAAAGACTCCCAGTAACACACTTGTGTTATAGCATATTAGAATTAAATGAAGAGAAAAACTTTTCATTATGGGGTTTTATTTTTATTCATTTATACATTCGTTTAACAATACTGACTCAAGCTGCTGTGTGTTCTCTTAAGCTCCAACTATTTTATATCCCAGAGCTCCATCCAAGAAGCTACATAATTAAAAGAACAGAAAAGCTTGTTTTTTCTAATACCATATAGAGATAGCAGAATTTCAACAGGTTCTATTTTCATCCATTATGAAGCCATCTTATATAAAAGCTGCACTTTTCTTTGTGAATGAACCAATGCTTGCCATTCCAGTACTCAATCAGAAGTATGCATTAACAAATGAAATCAAAATGAAATAAAAATTGTTAGTCAGATAAATCCATTACATATGAAATTAACCATTATTAATGAAAACAAAACCCAACCTAACTAATGGTTTAAGAAATAATTCTCACTTGATTAGAAAACAGACTCACACACACACACACACACACACACACATGTTAAATTCATGAAAGAGTTTAGCTAAGAAAATATAATGCATTTCAAATAAACATTTTTCTCGCCTTAAACTGCAAACCTTGTTCTGAGTAAGATTGTAAGAGGAACTAACTTTTAAAGGAAGAACATCAGAGAGTTCCTTTGATACTGGAAATAGTCCATCCCTGTTCTGAAATAGTTTTGCCCTTATGACTCTGCTCCCAAGGTAGGCTTTTCTGGCATAAGTAAATTTAGCTTTATTTCTGGAACAAGTAGTCTTTCTTCATAAGTGTCACACTGAGCTGGGCTGATTTAGCTTTCTGTCTTCTTTATACCAGCCTTAGCAAGTTTCAAAATATATGGCCATTCAAAGCAAGTTGTATTGCAAGCTTTTCTCATTTGTTTTCACTTATCAAAAAGTTAGAAGAATTATATGACACTACAGTTCTTCAGGCAATACTAAGTCAAGGTCAGAATTCACTGGTTAACAGGAATGTTTCTTACCAAAAAAAAAAAAATGTGCAAATTCCCAACCAAGAAACAGGGCCAGAACTTGCAGACTGGGAAATTTTCACTAAAACTGAAAATGGATGAATCCCAAAGCTCTCTGAGCAAGGAATTAAGAGCATAAGGGCCATATAGACCCAAAGTTTCCATATCATGGCATTCCTCGAAAATTTTAAATATGCTACTTTTGCAAAGAGATTTCAATTTATGCTGGCAACATTCACCCATAAAGAAAAGAGGTTAATATTAAGGTCACTACAAAGCAAATGTTTTTATTTCATGAGTATTTTAAGTTTTCCTGACTGACATGATTATTATATATGGCTATGTCTAAGGTCTATGTCTGCCTTTGTATATCTGTGTGATGCCAAGTTCTTTTTCACAAAGGCTCTAGCTGATGTCGCTCATGACATTCTGTGGTGGAGATTTATTCCCTGACCTTATACTTTGGAAAGGACAGCCTGAAATACTCAAGAAATTGTGAGACTTAGTGGATTATACTAGGAGTTATTTCTCTTTCCCAGAGGAAGTATTACCAACCAAAAGCAGAGGTCCAAAGGGTCCCTCCTCATTGCCAGTATCCTCACAGAAGAGCCATGGTTCTACTGGTTTAGAATTCACTTTGAGGTTAAGATGGTGGTTGGGATGTAGAGATAGTGTGATAGTGCTTTGGCAAGTTTTCATGCACTTTTAAAACCTTGTGATACATCAGACAACACTGATTCTAAAAAGGCATCAGCACATAAAATTAACAACTGGTACCAAATATCACAGTATACCTTGTTTGAGTTTTTTAATATTACAAGCAAAGAAAATTGTAAAAAATGTTTTTCCAAATTACATTCAAACTGAATTTTTAAGAACTATTTCACGTTTAAAATGTTTTGACATTCTGATAACATATTTATATAGAACATGAGTTGGATTAAAGAACAGAACCCACACTTAAGCACTGGCTAATTAACTAAGGCTCATAGGAATCGTATTTATATTTAATTATTTACAATGTTCTTCTTTGTAATGATTGTTTAACATCAACATAAAAGTTGTGCCATTTAACTTTTCTGGTGCTGTTTCTCCTTTAATATTTATCTGACAACCACTTATGAAGCACCGGCTATTAGCCATGTACTGGCTAATACTCCAGGTATTAGAGTCACAGGGCTTTGCAAAGTGGGGGTCTTCAAACTCTCTGGCAAACATAATCAGTGCCTGGGGTTAAAACAAATAAACCATAAATTCAACCCTAAATCAGTGTGACTTCGTGTCACTCACCTCCTATGCTTTCATTTGTGGGATGATCACAAGGGAAAATCAGCAACCACTCCTTCGTAGTATGTGTACCTCAGCACTCCTCACGCTGCTCCAGAAGTCCCCATCCATTGAGACCAAAGTTCAGCTCTATTCCCTAACACGCTGAAAATGCCCAAATCTGTCTCTGTCCCAGCTTCTCTCCTGGGCTATGGACCTACACATCCAGTTGCTTCCTCCTGCTCTACAGGAAGCTCACTCTCACAGTGACCTAAAACTGGACTGCCCAGTTGCCCCCCACACCTAAGTCCTCTCCAAAAGAGCTCATCCTGGTGAGTGGCAACACCAGCCTCACAGTGTGGCCAGAAATGTGTCACCCTCCATCTCTCTCTCTCTCTCTCTCTCACACACACACACACACAACATATTTAGTCAGTTACCATGTCATTACTTCTGATGAGAAGGATTTAACTGTAAATAGAGGAGCTGTTATTCTGGATTCATCATTTAAGTGGTGGGAATCTGGAGTCAAAGCTGTTGGGGTTGCCTTTTTCAATTCTATGATGCAAGCAAATGTAATATCCATGCCCAGTGGGCACTCAGAAACACCCAACTGCAGGGAGGACATGGCTCGTTAGAACTAACGGCATACTGTATTTCTTCCTTTTTTTCTCCAGGATGATGCCCTGTTACAGCTTTGAGTCTTCTTAGCCTTCCATATGCATTAAACATAGAGAGGAGTGGAGCTCCCTATTGTTTCAGAATATGTTGTTTTCCCATTTTTACTAGTAGAATGCAAGACTTACATGATTGATCTATTGATGGTAAACATGGATGAGGACCCAGGTAATACTGTTAGATTCAAGACATTAAGTCTGGCTATATGTGGGGAAATCTGTAACATTATATGCTGAGAGCTGACAGGAAGATGAGACATCCAAAATGAAATTAGAACACAGATGTCCCCTCCTTGCTTTATGATAAAGACCACCTATCACAGATACAGGTTATTCTAATGATGGGAAGAGTATCTGAAACAAACTGAGTGAAAGAAGCCACATACAAATCAATGAAGCCCAGATGATATTTTAAAATATTAAAATAGGAGATGTGATCAAAATATAATCCATTTGAGCTAGGCAAGAGATAAAACCTTTCTCCCATGAAACAGCTGACATCATAGTTGAATAAAAATATGAACCAGACAAGGCTCTGTCTTATCTTCCCACCTATCCTCACCCCCAGGATTCCAGAGGACCACACAGAAAGAGCCTAATGACATTAGAAAATTTTATTTCTCAAATCTGTATCAAAACTTTCCGGCTTCCCACACCCCGTCTACTAGCTTGTGCTCTGGTCTAAATGCTGGTCATCTTGCTGTGTCACCTGTGCTTCTGCTATAGTCTTGTAAATGGTCTCCCTGCCTCTGGTCTCTCCTCTTTTCAAGCAATTCTACACATTTTGCATTTGTCATCACAAATTATAAACATATATTTTTCCTTACTTCTCTACTATCTCTACTTCTAATATTTGGTCTTAAATTCCATGAGCCTATCTGTAACTCAGCAATGTCACAAAGCTCGAGATTATGTGCACTGAATGTATAAATCAATGTCAGTATCAACATGGCCTTTTTGGGATTCAAACCCGGTTCTTGGGCAAGGTTCTCGGGCAAAGTTCTGTGGCTAAGTTTCATTATATATAAAACAGGATTGTAATACTATTTACCCCAAAAGTTATTAGGAGGACTCACAAAACAAAACTAATACATGTAAACCAGTTAAAACAGAGTCCACATGTGGAAGAACTCAATAAAGCATAGCTATTATTATTATATTATAATCATAATTATGATGTTGCTGTTATCATTATTTAACTCCCTTTAAAAATAGGTCGCTCTTGCTTCAAGTTAAAAATCCTTGGCAAAGTATATCAAATCCAACATGATCAGTGCTATGAACTGAGTTCTATCCCCCCAAGAGGCAAATGAGGCCCTAAACCCCAATGTGGTTATATCTGGAGATAGGCCTTTTAGAAGGTAGTTAAGGTTAAATGAGGTCATAAAGATGAGGTCCTAGTGTGATAGGACTGGGGCATTATAAAAGAGTAAGAAACCACTCTCCATCTCTCTCTATCTCTCTCTATCTCTCTCTCTCTCCATAGGCACACACAGAGAAAAGGCCATGCAAGAACACATCCACCAGCCTGAGCTAATACAATCAGGGTCATGATTGATTCAGTATACCCCACCCTCCTGCTTTATGGAACAACCTACTTTCTCTCACCTCCATGCCTTGGTGAGAACATCCTTCTCCTTCTTCACTAGCTATCTAATTCATACTCATTCTTCAAGAATACCTTATACCTTCAGGCATTCCCTATTCTAGCCAGACAACCTGAGTTTCCAGTGCCCTCTTAAGGGCTCCTCTCTGTTGCTTGTGTGCCCTGTGGTCAGAGCACTGATGACCACCAGCACCACTAAACATACTGTAGATGCTCCTCAAATAGATATTTAGTAAGTATGTCATTCAGATGTCATCTAGGATATTTTTGATCTTCTGCTGATAGGCTGACATCATAGCAGTGGGGAAAAAAATTCAAATAGAATATTAGATGCACCTGTTATTGAGGCCATCTGGTCATCTATTAAAGTTGCTTGACTACTGCTTCCTTTTCATCTGTCTCCCTCTTTTTTCCTTGCTCATCCTCACCACCAATAGCTGCACCATCACCGCCACAAAATGTCTGTTCTTGCTAACTCAAAGCATCTTAGCTACGTCTTTTTTTCATGACTTCTAATCCATGCCTTTAAGACTCACATTCCATTCAAATGGAATTTCCCCAAAAACAGTTCCCTCACTATTATGAATTCTTATACATTTTCCCTAAAAGACCTCACTGTAATAGAATGATGTAGGCTGGCAACTAAATGCAGCTTAGCAGTGTCAGCTAACGTGATTCCATCTCCAGTGAAGACAAAGCCCAGGAGTTGATTCCCACTGGATGTCAAGAAAACAGGACAGAAACGTTCAGGACTCTGGCAACTGTTGTAATAGTATGAGAGAAAGAGAGAGAGAGAAGAAAAACAACATGCAGAGCAAGAGGGGCGCAAGAGGATCCAAGTCTATTGCTAGGACAGCTACAAAGGTACAATCAGGCAAACAATCTTCCTCTTTCTCAACCAACTCTTCCACTTGAGCCCAAACATGAAATACATTGGAAAGTGTTATCAACGCAACTGTAAAATTTTATTTTATAGATACAGCTGAAGTATATCTCTAAATCAGATGATACAGAGAGAAAAACTAACAAGGAATTTTGGGGGGCCAGAAAGATATATTTAAAATGTTTACATTACAAACTCTACTTATCTTCACAATTAAATCAAGAACAACCTTGATGTCCATCTTTTCCTTCCAGTTCTGTCTTCTGTGAGATCCTTTTAAACACCCCTTAGTTTCTTCATTCTCTTCATGATGTCATTCACAATATAAGAATAATAACAATTTAGTGTTGTTGGAAAAACCATGAAATGTTTTTCAACATTTTAATATTATATGCAATGGTAACCCAATGCAGCATCTATTGTTCTAATTGGAACCAAGTTTTCAAATATGGATACACATACCATTGTGCAACCCATCTTACTTTTCCCATCCTTGGTTTTCATAATAAAAGGAGGATAATATTTTCTTCTCTTCAGTTTTAAAATAAACAGTTTTCCCCACTCTGGGCAATCTTTTTAAACATGTGAGTCAATACATTCTTACAGAAGGAATAACAGCTATGACTCAGGGCCATGGAAGAAGCTTCCCATAATAAATTACAATGATTAGTGCTACTAGACAAAGTGTTTCAGCTTCTGTAGCAAATTCTTTCAGCTCCTTTCATTAATCAGACTGCTTACCTGGTTTTATCATTAGTGCCAGGCCTTTCAACTTGGTGCCTGAACCAATTAATGCATAATTTAAATCAGAAGCATGTTTAAAATTCTATCAGAGTACCCTGTAGTGACTGGAGTACATCATCCTGCATTAATTCTATAAGTTTGTTTGTAAAAGTAATTAATTATTGCTAGCAATAATAAGTTTCTGAAGCAAAAGCTACATTTTCTCCTATTCAATATTCCTTTCTGCATGCAACTGATAATATTATCTGCAAAGTTTAATGACAGGTATCCATGGGATGAAAAATATCATACTAAATCCATATCCACACTGCTTGGAAGATTTCCTTGAGGTTTTCAATCTATCACACCAACCTCTCAATATTGGTGGTAACAGAGGACAAAACTTGCAAAGATTCCAAAACTTACAAAATAATAAGTTTAACTAGGTGGAACTATTAGTACCTCCCTATTCACTGATTTCATGAATGGATAGATGAATGACAATGACAAAGACCCCCTCTCATCATTTTTCCCCATGACCTGCAGGTAGTGTGCAGAAGATTATGCATACAGACTCCAATGACAAGCTACTTGCCAGAAATGATAGTGAAAGCAAAGGGCTTTGTTTAAAATGTATCAGGCACTGTCAAGTGCTGATAATAGAATCTTTGATCATCCTTATTCTGGTTCTCGTTGTAACCAAATCTCCACTAATAGCTATTTAGAACCTTACAGCCATATTAATACGGTTGCCCCAGACTGGGTATTAGACTTCAGTGCATATGACAATTTTCTCTTAGAATAAAATTTTCATTTGATTCCTCCTGCTCAGAGAAAATTATTTTAGGCATTATTTGTTGTTATCCAAGAGCCATACACACCCAAACTCCAATACACACACACACACACATATACAAAATTCTTCTTTGTCAAGAACCCTGATTTTTTTTTCACTTTCTGGTAGTCATGTGCCTTAGGAGAGCCTAGACCCATTTCCAGCCTTGGCGGCGGGGGGGCTGGGGGGCGGATGGGGAGATAAAGCTTAATGAATATAAAACAGTCATGATCATTCCTTTCTCCCTGCTAGTGACCGACTTTCAATGGTCAGTTTTAAGTCCATTAAAAGTTTAGCAAAAGTGACATGAAACGGATATGCTGGGGGACTTCTGGGAATTTTTTTCATTAAAAACAAGATGTATCAGAGAAAACAATTCTTCTTTCTGCCTTTGGAGTTTGTAACGACACTAGGAGTTGCTTCTGCCATCTTGAAAACAATGAGGGTCATCTGAGGATAAGCGCCAACACACTGAGAATGACAAAGCAGAAAGATGGAAAAGTCTGGATTGTTGATGACATTATTGAGCCATTTAGTTGTCCAACATTAGAATCACTTTACCTCCTCAAGGCTTCCACTTACGGAAGATAATAAATATCTTTATTCTTCAAGCCGTTTTGTTATAACAAATATGTTGTCTGCAGTTGAATGCATCTTGTCTGATACAACAGCCAAGGTTCTTTGCTCAGTATCTCTCAAAAATACTGTATTTCCAGATGAAAAGGACCCATACAATTGTAAAATAAATAAATAAGCCAAAGTACAAGTTGAATTGAACAACTGGAATGATCACACACACTTACTTTTCACTTAGTTTAATAATTTTAATTGTCCACGTAATTTTATGTCAAGACATTAGAATCCTCTCCTGTGTTTACATTGTAACTACTAGAATTCATTAATAGTACACAGTACAATCTGGAAATTAAGACCTCACACTCTAGATTCATGTACACAGGGATTTGGTCTTAGATCTGCCCCTCCCTAACAACATAACCTCCCTAATCTTCAGTTCCTTCATCAACAGAGCAGGAATAATGAAAGTACTTATTTCTCTGCATTAATGCTGGCATGATGAGCTAATTCATGTACCTGCCGCAACACTTAGTATATAAGAATGATTCAACAAATGTTGGCTACAAAAAAAAAAATAATAATAAGTATGCAAACATCAATATTATAAAGAAATAAGAGTTTAGGTTTTTAGCATATTAAAAATATCAACCTACAAAGCACAGCTATGTAATTTTATACTGTTAATACTATTCTGAAGTAAGAAAAGTCAAAGAAACTCCAGGAGGACTTGTGAAAGAAATCTAAGTCTTAGTTTTCTTTTCAAAAAACAAGGTCAGACTTAGTTAAATGAGGATTATTCAGATAACAGTATGCTAGCTTTATTTGCAGGTAACATGCTCCAACACACAAAAAAAATTATATCTAAAATCTGTTTATAGGGTGCCTGGGTGGCTCAGTTGGTTAGGCGACTGCCTTCGGCTCAGGTCATGATCCTGGAGTCCCGGGATCGAGTCCCACATCGGGCTCCCTGCTCGGCAGGGATCCTGCTTCTCCCTCTGACCCTCCCCCCTCTCATGTGCTCTCTCATTCTCTCTCTCTCAAATAAATAAATAAAATCTTTAAAAAAAAAATCTGTTTATAAAATAATTCAGTACATGGGGGAAAAAGAGCAAACTCTGCCTCTCTATTTAAATATATGCATCATCAAGGAGTTAAGACAGAGGAAAGGTAGGGAGACCCTGGGCTTTTCTTGTCCCTTGAACTCAGCTATATTGAGGTCAGATCACTTGGGACACCCAGAAAAAAGATCTGAGGATGGAAGAAGGACTTCCATGGTTGGAGGGAGACAGCATGGTAGATGCGAGCGGTTTGGCTCCTTTAAGATTTGGAGTTTTGAATCCCAGCTGCACCAAAGATAAAATGCAGGAGAGCTGGGCACCAGGCGTGCTGAGGGCCTTTGCTTTTCTGTGAGGGCTTCCTGAACAGCGGGGGGTGTGAGATTCTCATGTCCCCAGAGAGAGAGTGGGATGGCACCATTTACCACCCCCCACCACCCCCACACCCCACCACCCCCATCACCCCACCACCAACACAGTTGGACATCAAAGAGCAACAGAGCAGTTCCCAGTGGAGATGGGAGCCACTTACATCAAACCTTGTCCCCCTATGCTTGGCAAGTGTTTTTCTGCCAAGGGTAGGATTGACTCTGAGCCAGCGCAACAGGCCTCTCCCCCAAAAGAGCAAAACAGGCAGCATGCTGCATGCACCAAGTCTACTGATCATATAGTGCTTCAAAGTCCCCTTCAGTTCTGTTGGAAATAGGACCAGGCTGTATTTTTTTTTTCTTATTCTTTATTTCTTTTTCTTTTTCTTTTTCTTTTGGAATCAGGTTTATAATTTTTTGTTTGTTAGTTTGTTTTTTCGTTTCCTTTTCTCTTTGTGGGGGGTGAGGGGAATCAGGCTTCTTTTTTTTCTTTTCTTTTCCTTTGCTTTTCCTTTCTTTTTCTTTGGAATCAGGCTTATAGTTTGTCTATTTGGGATTTTTCATCCCTTTCCTTTTCTCTCTTTCTCTCTCTCTTTTTGAGCAGGCTTTCCCTCCCCTCCCTTTTTCTTTTCCTTCTCTCCTTTTTTCCCAGGCTGCTTTCAACAAAGAAATAAAGGCACACCTAGATAAATGCCCAAGCACTCCCCACTGCAAGCAAGGAGGAACTCTGCAGAGGACTGATCAATGGGAAAGAGAAGCCAAAATGCAACAGCAGAGTGCACAAAGCATACACCAGAAACACTCCATAAAATGCCAGGCCCTGGACAATATATGACCTCTTCTTAATATAACATTACTCTGAGGTGCAGGAAACATAACAAGCTATCATAACATGCAAAAGATAGAAACTTAGCTAAAATGACAAGATGGAGGAATTCTAAAGAAAGGTCAGGAAGATACCACAGCCAGGAACTTGCTCAAAACAGATATAAGCAATATATGTGAATAAGAATTTAGAACAACAGTCATAAGAATACTAGCTGCATTTGAAAAAAGCATAGAAGAGAACGCTATTACAGAGATTAAAAAAAACCTAAAAACTAGTCAGGCTGAAATAAAAAATGCTATAACTGAGATGCAAAGCAGACTGGATATAATCACAATGAGGATTGAAGAAGCAGACAAGAGCATAGACAATATAGAAAATAAAATTATGGAAATTAATGAAGCTGAAAAGAAGAGGGAAAGAAAACTATTAGATCATGAAGACAAACTCAGGGAACTCAGAGATTCCATAAAGCACAATATTATCCGTATCATGGGAGTCCCAAAAGAGGAAGAGAGGGAGAGAAGGGCAGAAGGTTTATTTGAACAAATTATAGCTGAGAACTTCCCTAATCTGGGGAAGGAAACAGGCATTCAAGTGCAAGAGGCACAGAGAACTCCCCTCAAAATCAACAAAAAAGGTCAACACAACAACATATCATAGTGAAACTTGCTAAATACAAAGATAAAGAGAGACTTCTGAAAGCAGCTAGAGAAAAAAGGTCCTTAACTTACCAGGGTAGACACATAAGGCTGGCAGCAGGCCTGTCCACAGAGACCTGGCAGGCCAGAAAGGAGTGGCATGATATATTCAACAAGCTAAATGGGAAAAATATGCAGCCAAGAATACTTTATCCAGCAAGGCTGTCATTCATAACAGAAGGAGAGATAAAGAGTTTCCAAGACAAACAAAAACTAAAGGAGTTCATGAGCACTAAACCAGCTCTGCAAGATATATTAAAGGGGACTCTTCGAGTGGGAAAGAGAGACTAAAAGTAACAAAGACTAGAAAGGAATAGAGACAATCTACAGGAATAGTGAATTTACAGGTAATACAATGGCACTAAATTCATATCTTTCAATAATTACTCTGAATGTAAATGGACTCAATGTTCCAAGCAAAAGACATAGGGTATCAGAATGGATTAAGAAAAAAGAAGACCCATCGATATGCTGCTTACAAGAGACTCATTTTAGACCCAAAAACACCTCCAGATTGAAAGTGAGGGGGCAGAGAACCATTTATCATGCTAATGGACATCAAAAGAAAGCTGGAGTAGCCATCCTTATATCAGATAAACTAGATTGACTGAACTAGAAAGACTGTAATAAGAGATGAAAAAGGACACTATAATAAAGTGGTCTATCCAACAAGATCTAACGATTATAAATATTTATGCCCCTAACTTGGAAGCAGTCAAATATATAAATCAAGTAATAACAAACATAAAGAAACTCAGTGATAATAATACAATAATAGTAGGGGACTTTAACATCCCACTCACAGCAATGGATAATTCATCCAAGCAGAAAATCAACAAGGAAACAAGGGCTTTAAATGACTCGGTGAACCAGATGGACTTAACAGATATATTCAGAGCATTTCATCCTAAAGCAGCAGAATACACATTCTTTTCAAGTGCACATGGAACATTCTCCAGAATAGATCACATACTGGGTCACAAATCAGGCCTCAACCGGTACAAAAACACTGAGATCATACCATGCATACTTTCAGACCACAATGCTATGAAACTTGAAGTCAACCACAAGAAACAATTTGGAAGGACCCCAAATACATGGAGGTTAAAGAACATTCTACTAAAGAATGAATGGGTTGGGGCACCTGGGTGGCTCAGTCAGTTAAGCATCTGCCTTTGGCTCAGGTCATGATCCCAGTGTCCTGGGATCAAGCCCCACATCAGGATCCCTGCTCAGTGGGGAGCCTGCTTCCCCGCTCCCTCTGCCTGCCACTCTCCCTGCTTCTGCACTCACTCTCTCTCACTCTCTCTCTCTCTGTCGAGAAAATAAATAAACTATTTTTTAAAAAAAGAATGAATGGGTCAACCAGAAAATTAAAGAAGAAATAAAAAAGTATATGGAAGCAAATGAAAATGAAAACGTTGCAGTCCAAAACCTTTGAGATGCAATAAAGGCAGTCCTAAAGGGGAAGTATATAGCAATATAGGCCTTCCTCAAGTAGCTAGAAAAGTCTCAAATACACAACCTAACTTTACACCTAAAGGAGCTGGAAAAAGAACAGCAAATAAAGCCTAAATCCAGCAGGAGAAAGGAAATAATAAAGAGCAGAGAAGAAATCAATGAAATAGAAACCAAAAGAACAGTCGAACAGATCAACGAAAGTAGGAGCTGGTTCTTTGAAAGAATTAACAAGATTGATAAACCCCTGGCCAGACTTATCAAAAAGAAAAGAGAAATGACCCAAATCAACAAAATCATGAATGAAAGAGGAGAGAGAGGTCACAATCAACACTGCAGAAATACAAACAATTTTAAGAGAATATTATGAGCAATTGTATGCCAACAAATTAGGCAATCTGGAAGAAACGGATGCATTCTTAGAAACATTTAAACTATCAAAACTGAAACAGGAAAAAATAGAAAATCTGAACAGACCCATAACCAGCAAAGAAATTAAATCAGTAATCAAAAATCTCCCAACATGAGTCCAGGCCTGGATGGCTTCCCAGGGGAATCCTACCAAACATTTTTTTTTTTACAAGAACTTGTAAAACTTTACTAGATATGGATAATAAAATAAAAAAGTTTAAAGAAGAGCAACAAATTAAACAAGGGTATTCTGAGGCTAGTATAAATACATATGCATGTATAAAATGAGCTGGATAGTTGAAAATAGCTTATCACAAAATACCATCAGGAAAACATCCTTTTAGGTTTTAGAAATCCTAATTTTACACACATTTTTGTTCTAGCTTTGTTTTATTAACAGGTGATTTTGATTAGAATTTGATTTTCTAATAGAGTAATATTGCTACTGAAGTTTGGTATTTTTTTTTTAAAGATTTTATTTATTTATTTGAGAGAGAGAGAATGAGAGAGAGCACATGAGAGGGGGGAGGGTCAGAGGGAGAAGCAGACTCCCTGCTGAGCAGGGAGCCCGATACGGGACTCGATCCCGGGACTCCAGGATCACGACCCGAGCCGAAGGCAGTCGCTTAACCAACTGAGCCACCCAGGCGCCCCTGAAGTTTGGTATTTTAAGCAAACTATTTTAAAGTGGAAAGGCACTTCAGGAGTCTTATACCCTTGTTTTACAGATGAGTTTTATGTGATAAGGCCAAAGTCACACAGTTACAAAGTGCCAGAAGCAAGACTGAACACGTATATGCTGACTCCAGATTCAGCTTATCCCACGTAATAGGCTTAGTCCTTCTTTATCTGTTTTAAGAAAAAAAAAAAATTCAGCTCTATACAAAAGACTATATTATCAGCACTATTAATGCCCTTGTTCTATTTACTGGAGTGAAAGTATTTCAGTAACATGAATAGATGTTAAGATTGATAGGTGGAGGTGGGCTGAGTGTTGAAGATACTAAAAAGGTTGGTAGCTATCAGAGGCTCATATAATTTACTTGATATTTCCAACAGATTCCTTTTTTAGTGAAGACTATCAAGAGGAATGAACACTGGAATGGGGTCAGCATCTGTTACTCTCTTCAGCTTGATCAAGAATGGAAATATTTATTTTATTTGGAGGTGCTGAATATTCTAATGAACATACCACAGAGGAATGGAAGATTTTGACTGGAATAACTAAGTTATTAACCTACTGTATAAACTGTATCTTTGGAAATAATGTAATGATGGAGGTTAATAGTAAAACATCATTGTAGATTTTGCTCAGTATTAATGGGACAAGATAGCATGTGATATATATTACTATGAATTGCTCACTTCTCAAAAGTTTCTAAGTTATCTCTAACAGAAGCAACAGAAGTCCTATTTCTGCTCCAGTTTCTTCTTCTTAAGGGGGCATATATTATTTTGCATCTTCCAGGATTTTCTTTTCCTGTTCATCAAGTCTTTCTTATTAACCTATTATGTGTTAGTTACTCTTCCGAGTTCTAGGAGTCTAAAAATCAGTAATGCCTACAGTAGGCTTAAAACTTCAGCTAAAACAAGTGGAAGCAAACATATCTGAGAATACTCTGATATATTAATTGTATCCAGTAAGTGCTAGAGAGGACTCAGTTACACATAACCATATTTGACTTCTCTGGGAGGTGTAGCTGGTAAGCTTAAGAGGGGCATCTTGAAGAACACTTCAAAAAATGAAAACTCTGATGCCAGTCATAACTTAAATTTTCGTTAGCATCAAGGATTAGGTAACAGCCATCTGAACAAGATATGGTATCAGTAAGAAGGGTGCCAAAGACAAATTTCATTTTACTTCAAATGTGTTTTATGTTATCCTTGGTTATTCACCAAATCATGGGGAATTTTAGCATGGTACCATTCATTATCAGTTACGACCATAGATGATCTAACCTTAAGTTTAAAATGAAAAACAGAAAAGGCAAAGGATAAATTAAATACACACAAGTCGACTTTGAAGATAGAAGATAAGCAAAATCACAGGACTTGTAACAGAAGCACAAAAATACATTTTTTTCCTAATTCCTAAATTGGACACTGGTAATAGGGATGAGAGTAAAACAAGTAAAGGAAAGTATTCATTCTCTTCTTTACTTGAGACAAGAGCATTTCCCAGAGTAGAATCAAAAGATAAATGTTCTTTGGTTTATGATGATTTCAGAAGAGAACTTAAACTTCATTTAGTCATTTATAGTGAAAGAGTTCAGCTTTTTCTGTCAACTAAAAAAAATTAATGGATAACAGCCTCACCTACGTATATCTAGCAACAAGAATTTCTTGTGATTAAAAATGCTTTTAAAAGATCTCTAACATGTTTACATACCCAAATAATTTGTTACTAATACTTCACAAGGAATATCGTTTTATTACTGTAATCACGAAATCATAATTTCTGTATAGGAGTGTATAAGTGAACATTAATCAATGCATTGATAATTCACTTCATAAAGAGGGCGAACACACTACAGAATGTATTGTAAAGAAAAAATACTGTAAAATTTTCTGGTCTTGCAGTGTACTTTTTAGCGTAAGTATTTAAGACACAGTAGTGTTCAATTCAGCAAAGTACTGCAGAATGTCATGCCACAGTCCGCTTAATTCAGAGAGGGTCAGGACATGCAGCTTGTAATGAAACGTCAGAGTATATATATATACATATATATGTATATAAAAAAACCACATGTAATTCATAAAATATAGAGTGGTTTATTTAGATGGTTTTAAATGATTTCACTGTGGAATTCAGCATAACTGGAACAAACATCCAAGATCTTCGTAACAGAAATCTTCTTGCTAGGCAATGGCTTTGGCTTCAGGCAAGAATGCCTCCAAGTATTTTATCAGCTGTTGCTGTGTTTGTACTAATGATTCTAAGTACTTGATAATAACAGTTTTAAAATCTTTCACTCGTTCTTTCTCAAATCTTCCCACTTCTTTTCGAATTGTTTTAGAGATCTGTTCAAAATCTCTTTCTCCTTGTTGTACTTTTGCCTCCCACTCTCTTATATAAGAGAGTTTTAGTTTGCTGTATTTTATCTGGTTTATTAGCAACCATCATTTTTGCCTTAGTTTCACGTTTTTTGAGCAAAGTAATTTGAGCATCTTCCCATTTCTGCCAGCACTTCATTCGATGGTCAAACACACCTTTCACTGTGGCAATAAGACGAATGTAGTCACTAAGTAGTTCTGAAAACATATAAAAGTCAGCAAAAGCTTGTTCTTGATGTAACTGTTCTATCTTCTCCTCCACCTCCACAAGCTGAGACAAAGCTCTAGATAAAGCAGTATGGTCCTCAGAGTTACCTAACATGGCGGCACTTTTAGCAAAGGCAGCTGTGTTGGCTGAAAGCTCTTTTCTACGACAGACCAACGCTTCGACACGAGCATGAAGTTTCCTAAATTGCTGATCCAGATTATCAAATTGCTGCTGCTTTTCTTCAAACCATGCATCCGATTCATTCATCTTGATTGTCATTTTGTTGACAGCATCGGCAGCCTTGTTCACCATCCTCAATATTCCCGCTCCACTCAGAGCCTGTGTGTTAACTGCTCTAGGCAACTCTGAACTTTCCAGGAACTGCCTTAAATCAGGATCCTGTAGTAAAGTTGGATGCTTTACTGTTCTTTGAAGATACCTTTCAAGAGCTGCTCTCCGTTTTTCTACAAATTCAGTGGATGATGAATCTTCTTTACCCACTTTGACCTTGGTTATGCCTACTATACTCTTTTCTGGAGCTGGTGCTACAATATAACCAACATGTAAATACTTGCTTGCTAACTTGCTATGCAAACCGAGAAAGTCACTGAATCTTCTTTTCACTGAAAATTCACTCTTACTGAACATGGAAAGAGAAGTCTTTGTTGTTGCTCTATAAGCCATGTAAGCATTCATGCCATCACCAACTTTCTCTGGATCTGATACACCAATTTCTATATCAAAAACATCTCCATTTGCTTCTTCTTCAATCTCCTCCCTGGATCTATCGAAGATCACAGGAGCAGACATACTCTTTGATTCAATTCTGGGAACAATGAGTGTAGTAGGGGTCACAGGTATGACTGCAGGAGAAGGATCTGAAGACAGGATAGGTTCCCTTTCTGGACTATCCAGAGAAACTTCTTCTGTGGCTTCTGCAAAAAGATCTTCTCTGTCGTCATCTAGCACCACCCCTGCAGGTTTTGGACCATTTGAGTTTGGACTCACATCTTCTGCAGGAAGACTAGCTGGTTCTGGAGATGATGGACTTGAGGACAGAAGCCTGTCTTCAGTGGCAGCAAGACGAGTAGATCTCCGCAACCCCCCCACCAAACAAGGAGAATTAATACCTATTCTTCTGAAACTGTTCCAAAATGTAGAAATGGAAGGAAAACTTCCAAACTCATTTTATGATGCCAGCATTACCTTGATCCCAAAACTAGACAAAAACTCCATTTAAAAGGAGAATTACAGACCAATATTCTTTATGAACATGGATGCAAAAATTCTCAGCAAAATACAAGCCAATAGGATCCAACAGTATTAAAAGGATTATTCAACCATGACCAACTAGGATTTATTCCTGGGCTGCAAGGGTGGTTCAACATCTGCAAATAAATCAAACAATGTGATACACCACATTAATAAAGGTAAGGATAAGAACCATAAGATCCACTCAATAGATGCAGAAAAAGCCTTTGACAAAATACAGCTCCCTTTCTTGATAAAAACCCTCTACAAAGTAGAGATAGATAGAACATACCTCAACATCATAAAGGCCATATATGAAAGACCCACAGCTAGTATCATCTTCAATGGGGAAAAACTGAGAGCTTTCCCCCAAATGTCAGGAACACTACAGGAATGTCCACTCTCACCACTGTTGTTCAACATAGTACTGGAAGTCCTAGCCTCAGCAATCAGACAACAAAAAGAAATAAAAGGCATCAAGATAGGCAAGGAAGAAGTCAAACTTTCACTCTTCACAGATGACATGATACTTTATGTAGAAAACCCCAAAAGACTGCACCAAAAAATTCTAGAACTGATACAGGAATTCAGCAAAGTTGCAGGATATAAAATAAACACACAGAAGTCTGTTGCATTTCTATACACCAATAATGAAGCAACAGAAAGAGAAATCAAGGAATCAATCCCATTTACAATTACACCAAAAACCATAAGATACCTAGGAATAAACCTACCCCAGGTGAAAGATCTATACTCTGAAAACTATAGAACACTTATGTAAGAAATTGAGGAAGACACAAAGAAATGGAAAATCATCCCATGCTCATGGACTGGAAGAACAAATATTGTGAAAATGTCAATGTTACCCAAAGCAATCATTCAATGCAATCCCTATCAAAATACCATCAACTTTTTTCAAGGAAATGGAACAAATAATCCTAAAATTTGTACAGAACCAAAAAAGACCCCAAATAGCCAAAGGAATGTTGAAAAAGAAAACCAAAGCTGGAAGCATCACAATTCCAGACTTCAAGCTGTATTACAAAGCTGTAATCATCAAGACACTATGGTACTACACAAAAACAGACACACAGATCAATGGAACAGAATAGAGAACCCAGATATGGACCTTCAACTGTATAGTCAAATAATCTTTGACAAAGCAGAAAATAATATCCAATGAAAAAAGACAATCTCTTCAACAAATGGTGTTGGGAAAACGGGACAGTCACGTGCAGAAGAATGAAACTGGACTACTTTCTTATACCATACACAAAAATAAATTCAAAATGGATGAAATACCTAAATGTGAGACAGGAAGCCATCAAAATCCTGGAGGAGAACACAGGGAGCAACCTCTTTGACCTTGGCTGCAGGAACTTCTTACTAGACACATCTCCAGAGGCCAGGGAAACAAAAGCAAAAATGGACTATTGGGACCTCATCAAGATAAAAAGCTTCTGCACAGCAAAGGAAACAATCAACAAGGCTAAAAAGCAACCTATGGAATAGAAGGTATTTGCAAATGACATATCAGATAAAGGGCTAGTATCCAAAATCTATAAAGAACTTATCAAACTCAACACCCAAAAAAACAAAAAATCCAGTCAAGAAATGGGACATTTCTCCAAAGAAGACTTATGAATGGCTCATAGACACATGAAAAAATGCCCAACATCACTCATCATCAGAGAAACACAAATCAAAACCACAAGAAGATACCACCTCACACCTGTCAGAATGGCTAAAATTAACAACTTAGGAAACAACAGATGTTGGCAAGGATGCACAGAAAGGGTAATCCTCTTACACTGTTGGTCAGAACGCAAACTGGTGCAGCCGCTTTAGAAAACAGTATGGAGGTTCCACAAAAAGTTAAAAATAGAGCTACCCTATGACCCAGCAACTGCACAACTAGGTATTTATTTAAAGGATGCAAAAATAGTGATTTGAAGGAGCACATGCTCCTGAATGTTTATAGTAGCAATGTCCACAAGAGCCAAAATATGGAAAGAGCCCATATGCCCATCAACAGATGAATGGATAAAGATGTGGTATATATATACAATGGACTATTTCTCAGCCATCAAAAGGAATGAAATCTTGCCATTTGCAATGACATGTATGGAACTAGAGGATATTATGCTAAGCAAAATAAGTCAGTCAGAGAAAGACAAATACCACATGATTTTACTCATATGTGGAATTTAAAAATCAAAACTGATGAACATAGGGAAAGGGAAAGAAAAATAAAATAAGATTAAAACAGAGAGGGAGACAAACCATAAGAGACTCTTAACTCTAGGAAATACACCGAGAGTTGCTGGAGGGGAGGTGGAGAAGGATGGGATAATTGGATGATGGGCATTAAGGAGGCACTTGATGTAATGAGCACTGGATGTTGTATGCAAGTGATGAATCACTAAATTCTACCCCTGAAACTAAAAATACACTATATGTTAACTAACTTGAATTTAAAATCTAAAAAATTTAAATATATATATATTTTATATATACAATATATAAAATTTTAAATATATATATTTAAATATTAAATATAAATATATTTTATATTTAATATATTAATTATATCAATGTATTTATATTTAATAAGTATATTTATATATTAAATAAATATAAATAAATAAATATATCTATATAAAAAGGTTGAGTATTAGTAATGCTCAAAGGTTCAAAAGAGCTTTCTTTTTAACTCTGGCAATAACCCTTGGCTGCATTTTAGAAACAAAGGCAAGAATTATGATAATGTAAATACCAAAGTCAGAAAAAAAGAAATACTAGTTTCTGATAATCAATGCAATATGCTCACCAAAATGTATTAAAATGTAGTCAGGGAAAAAACACAGTCTTCAATTGTTAAAAACTCTGTACAATGATTATTAGGTTGTTGACAGTATATAAGTATGTGTCAGCTAATAGCTAAGCAGAGAAAAGCAATTAACAAGTTTTTTAATTGGAATTTAATTTAGACTCATATTGTTAAGACTAATTATGGTTTTTTTGGGTTTTTTTTTTTTAAGATTTTATTTATTTATTTGAGAGAGAGAATGAGATAGAGAGAGCATGAGAGGGGGGAGGGTCAGAGGGAGAAGCAGACTCCCTGCCGAGCAGGGAGCCCGATGTGGGACTCGATCCCAGGACTCCAGGATCATGACCTGAGCCGAAGGCAGTCGCTCAACCAACTGAGCCACCCAGGCGCCCCTAATTATGTATTTTTTTAAATGGTTTGCTCCAGCAATACCTTGAATCATTCAACAAATATTTATTGAACACCTGTCAGATGTCAGGCCATGGACAAGGCATCCCAGCACTATGGATAGATGAAACATGACCCGACCTCAAGTATTATCAGTCCACTTAGGAGGACATCTGATCTGTGCTATAACATGGATATGGTCACAGTGCTATAGAAGATATTTACAACAATGAAATTCAAAGGTTTAAGATTATTTCAATTTCACCAATAATGATATCTGCAATCAAGATCAAAATAATTGCTCTCAGTAATGATTATATCAACAAATGGAAATGAACATCAATGGATGAACTAAGCAGTTAGTTCTTGAAGCATCAACTAGCATCCAAGATCTACATATACTCCTCTCTCACCAAACCCCTGAGGTCAGTTCCACACATCTATTTAATTCTCCCAGTGCCTGGTTTGGTGCCTCCCTTGCAAGAGGCATTCAATATCCCCTGAATGAATTCAGCATAACATTCTAAAAAGCTCCTCCCCTTTCTTTACCTTGGCAATAAACAATGGGTCTGCCTTCTGGGTACCCAGCTAATTAACAGCCCTGTTATGTGAATTAATTGACTGAATTTCCTCATTTTTAAAGCAAGATGACTCCAACAACCTCCTAGGGTGGTTGTAAAGATAAAACAAGATGGCATATATGAATTTTTCTGACAAATAGTAGACATTCAATAAATGTTACTGCCTTTTTCTTTACTGAACTCCTCTCCCCTCCCCTGTTCTATGGAAGCAAAAATGACAAAGTTTTCTTCAGTTAATATATACAAAAGACAACTAACAATAACTAAGTGCTTTTGAGCCAGCTTTGATTATTTTTAATACTTTCACTTCAAACATATTATGTGTAGGTAGAATTATTTTATTTTACACCTTATATTTACTTTATTAAATTATGGATTATAAATTACTTTAGAAATAAGGCAAAACTATTTTGTTGAAGGAAATTATTGTACATGCAAATAGGACTAAAATTCTGCTAAGAAAATAAATATATTTTATTGGGCTTAAGCAGATTTTCCCATGGTCGTGAATCTAAGAATGAATATTAATTACAGAAACTCTTTTTAAGGAACTGACATGTCTGAAGTCTGAGTTTGAAACCATTATATTCCAGCCATAGAAAACAGATTCAGGCTGTGGGTCTAAGAGAAATGAGTGTGTACCCACACCTGCCAAGTGGCACCCTTTGGGGTCTATTTCGGTTGGCTGTGTTTGGACTCAGTGTTGGCATGCAATACCTGCTCGGTGAAGCTAACACCAAACCTCCAGGGAGCGGCAGGCATAATCATATCTATGACTTCATAAGAGGGGGAATAAAACACACTGGATGAGTGCTCTTGGCTAGTACTGGGCTTAGTGGTCTACTAACATTTTCTCACATAATCCTCACACAAATTTATAAAGTAAACACTATGACCCCACTTATGAGACTTTGAGGCTAAGTAACTTTCTCAAGGCTTGTACCTGGGTCTGTCTGATGGCAAAGGCTGTATTTCTAACAAACTCTCAATTTCCCCCTTGTTTACCTTAGAGGGTTTTCTAGAACACTACCACTGTATTTCCTGTCAGTAAACTGCTTATCACCCACATGCCTGGAGTAATAGAGCTTGCACCTGAATGTAAACTGGCTACATCACTACACACACTGCTGAAGACTCTGTGGCAAGACATTGTAGACAGAGGAAACAGTGCACTGATTTATGTCATGGCAAGTTCCTTATTGTCAGAAACCACGCTGAGTAGCTGCTCTAGAATTTGGATTGGACTGTGAGTCTTCCTTCCCTGTCTTGTCATGGCACTTATGTTCTATAACATAACTGCTTGCTTGTATGTCTCCTTGTGGACAGGGATTTGGGCTCACTGTGTTTCACTAGTGTTACTACCATTCGGTGGGGACTGGCACGTGGGGTGAAACCTACTTACCGTCCCCACACCTGAGCATTTCCCAAGGGCATCTTCTGGGCATCCTCAGGGCTTTGTCCAAAAAGCACAAGGTGAGTGAGGACAAGAGAACTAACAGATACCAGCATTCTGGAGAGTCCCACAGTAATGCCCTCAGGGGTCCTTGCCAGGTTGCCCCAGGAAAAGGGTTAAAAATTGAAAATGCTCCTTCTGGATGCCACTGAAAGTCACATTGCAGCAGCACTCAAGAAAATACTTAACCAGGTAGCTTTTGGGTCCTATATTCACCTTTCCTGAAGTCTTAGGGGGGAAAAGCAGTAAATCAGCTAGGGAGGGTTTGTTGTTGTTGTTTTAACCAAAACTGATAATATTTTCTCAACCCACCAACCCATTGCCTGGTCCTACATTAGCCCTCTGTGAGTGTGAGTGTGCAAGTGTGTGAGTGTGTTTGTGTGACCAGTATGTGACCCACACTGTCTCAACAGTTGTATTTCCCTAGCACCCTGATGAATATGCGGATCCACTTTATTGTTGCTCCCCCAAAGACCCTGGAACCACTCAGTTCATCTCAGTTCAACAAACATCATTTGTCTTCCTTTGGCCAGGAACACTGCTGGGAACTGAGAAATCCAAGATAATAATGTGTGCTTTCTGCTGTTTAAGATGTTCCCACCTAAATGATGAACAGCTCGTTTTAGCATGGTATGCTAACTGGTGGGAGACAAGCCTGGGAGAAAGTGGCCTGTAGGACATGAGGTCTCAGCAGAGTTCTGAGGAACAGATGAGAATGAGTCACTCATAGAAGAGAAACAGAGATTTCCAGAAAGAGGGAATAGCATAAGCAAAGCACAGTCATTAAAGAGTATGAAGGGTGCAGAAAAACAAGACTTTGATATCAACAAGATGCAAGACAGGGAATGGTGAGGCATGGGCCTGGAGAGACAGGCAGGAACAGGGAGAGATGGGCTTTGTCAGCCTGAGGAGATCAGGGTCTACTTCATCTTGCAGATGAAGGCCAGCCATTGGAATACATTTAAGCAAGAGAGGGCAAGGTCATATTTGCATTTTCAATAAACCACTCGGGCAGCCAGAAGACCACTGGGAGGCTATCATAGCAATCCCAGAGACAGATGATCAGCAGAAATTGAGGTTGGACAAACCACAGAATCACGAAATATTTAGGACGACCTCAGAGAATCTAGCAACCGATTGGAAGAGTGAGCAAGATGATAGTATCCAGATATGCCACAGTACTGTCATTGATTGAACAGACCACTGCGGGGGAGGAGGGGGGGTGGCAGTTTGGGGAATGGAGTAGGCTTGGCTGAGGGCAGGGGAGCCCATGAACATGTTAATTTATGGGATATGCAAGCAAAAACATCCAGTCAGCAGATTTCTATATAAGGCTGCAACTCAGGACAGGAGAAATAACTTTTGAGAATAACCAGCACATAGACCAGAGGTTGCAAACTGACAGACATGGGTCAAGTCTGGCCTGAAGACGTGTTTTGTTTGTCCTCCTGAACACTGTCATGAGATGTTTACAATTTTTATTCTGTTTTTATACTGCCATTATGTAAAATGTATGTAAAATATCACAAATCCAAATTTATGACACCTCTTGAAAAATCGGGAGATCTGGCCACATTAAGCCCACATTCTCTGTGGCACCAATTACAGAGCTGAGCAGCCCCTTTCTACCTCAGCTGGGTCCTGACTGTTGTCTGCCCTCTGCTATGATCAGGATCAACGGTTATTTATCATGTGCTTGTACCATTGTTTATTTTAGAGCAGAACTAAGAGAAAAGTAAAATATTTATTGCATTGCCATTACTGTAAAATATTAGAATTAATATATTCATATTATCTTCTTGGTTGCTGAAGTATATGCATTTGAAATTCCTGTTTTAGACTTTTTCTTAAGTCTAAGAAGCTTAACCAGGTAGCTTTTGCTAGGGGAAAGGACCCTAACCTCTTGTACGGTCAGTGGACTTTTGCTAAGGAGCACCTGTGGGCTCAGTCAGTTAAGCGTCCCACTCTTGGTTTCAGCTCGGGTCATGATCTCAGGGTCATGAGATCGAGCCCCACGTCAGGCTGGCACTCAGCACAAAGTCTGCTTGGGATTCTCTTTCTCCTTCTCCCTCCTCCCCTCCCTCTGCTCTCTCTCTTTCTCTAAATAAATGAATCTTAAAAGAAAGAAAATAGATGTTTAGAAATGCACTCCATTTTTTTAAATGAACTAACACTTCCTGTCTGTTACCTCTGAATGTCAATATCTAAAGTACTAGGTGCTCTTCTCACAGAGTTAGTGAATGCTTAGGGATGGACAGGCAAAAGAGATTTCTTGAAAGGGTGCACAGGTAGAACTTAATAAAACCTATCGCAAATATATATATATTCATATATATTTACCACCTGCTTCAAACTATTTGGGGGTTTATATAAATATACAGATCAGATATTTTGGCTTAATAATATTAATTCAAATAATAAAACTTCATTCTACAGAATATAACAGATGAAGAAAAAACAACATTAGCTAGTGATTGATAACAATTGCAAAATATTTAGATTTTGGAATATCTGATATATCCAGTGTTTCCTGCCTGTTTCACCTTGGAAAAATGGAAGCATGAATGTAACTTGATGAGACTCAATTTTATATTTCACTGGGGGAATAATCTTATAACTTGAGCCCAACTGTGCACTATTCGAACCTCATTACCACTTGAGACAAAAAAAAAAATCTGGAAACATTACAATCTATGTTGTTTAAAATCCCTTTTCATTCAAATAGACCAATATGAATTTTCACTTTCATTACTTTTCTCTTTACTTCATTACCAGAGAAGTATAAATAATATGTGAAGGGACCAAAAGACAATCCATAGAAATGGAAGGGAAGAAGCCTCAGTTGGGGCTGGGGGGAAGGGACAGGGGGAGTTAGACGTTCTGCTATTCCATGCCCTGGCTGTCTAAAATTTCAGTTTCCAAATCTGGTAGTGGAGAAATGGTTCAAATAGCTTTCAAGGAACAAGCAGGCCATTCCTAGTATAGTCAAATTTTAATCAAGCTTTTTTCTTCAATGGAGTCACCCTGGCATGTTTTGACCTCACTTTGTCTCTTCATATTAATACAGTGTAGCAATTTATAACACTTTTCCATAGTTGTCAGCATAGAAAAAAATGTATTTGCAAAGCTTTTCTAAGATAAGTTTCTGGTGTTTAAGTTATACATTTAATTTTTTTCCCAAAAAGGAAGAAAATCAAATGATAACCTTGTTACTTGCCATGTTTGGGATGGAAGTACTGAAAGAAAATAGATTCTAATTTAGAAATAAAATGAATCTATACAAACATAATCCATATAAGAAGTTTCATTTCCTGAATCTCCTCCAAGAAACTCCTAGAATATTGCCAGGTGATCATATCTAGCATTCCTAATCATGTCAGAGATGATGACAAAGTCTCTTGCACATTATTGAGTCGTCCAATCAATAGAAAATATTACACAGCACTTGCACCCAACAGTAAGAGGACAGATCATACAGAGAGGTCTGCAAATAATGAAAGAATTTAGCCAGAAAATTCATTCAACTCAAAGGCTCATGCTTTTATTCCTCCTTTCAAAAAAGGCTCACAGGGTACAACTCCCCTTTCCTGCTCTCTGCTTCCCAAAACTTATTAAAAAAAAAAAAAAGATTTATTTACTTATTTTAGCAAGAGGGAGAAAGCACGGGGGCGGGGGGAGAGGGGCAAGAGGGGGCAGAGGGAGAGGGAGAGGGAGAGGAAGAGAGAGAATCCCGAGCAGACTCCCTGCCAAGCACAGAGCCCAACGTGGGGCTCGATCCCACGACTCCAAGATCATGACCCGAGCAGAAACCAAGAGTTGGTCGCTCAACAGACTGAGCCACCCAGGCACCCCTGCTCCCCAAAACTTCTCATTGCTTTGGATTGGTTCATTTCTGCTTTCTAAGAAAACACTACGCCATCCCCACAGCTGTTGATACTGATCAGTGAGTCTCCTCTCCTCCTGAGACAAATGACTCACCAATGAATAGGCAAGGTCCTGGTTCATACGGTTAAGGGGAAAGGACCCTAACCTCTTGTACAGTCAGTGGACTTCTTTGGTCTCTCCTACAGAATTTTTTACTGTCCTGTCCAAAGTCAATTTCTGTCCTCCCTTGAAGAGCCTCTGTGTTCCTCTGCCTTCCAACATCCTTCTATAGTCTGTACAGTACATCCTTCTTTCATAATTTGTTGCATATAGATATGATGGGAGATCATTTCAGGTGATAATAAACATCTCTGTTGATAAACAAAGATGCCAAAACATCTGTGATGACCCAGGGACCTCCTTCACTATCAATTTAAACTAAAAAAGTAAATTCAAATCCTCTCAAATCATGCTGAAATCAAAGACAGCTTGAATACCCCTGCTGAGGTCTCAGAACATTGACTTCAACAGACATTAGCTTCAGTGAGACTAACCCATGACTTTCTTTAGAAAAAATCACTAATCCCAAATCCCCATTAGCTCCATCAGCTTCATTCCTGCTTCAGTTTCTTGTGAGGAAAGAAAAAGCCAAGTAACAACAAAAACAAACACTTAAAACGGCATTGGATAGAGATGGTAGAAGCCAGGCACGCACGGCACTGCAGATGGCCTAATGACAATGAGAAGGAAGAGCCATGCATTAGTGACTCAGTCAGCTTGTCCAAGCGATGAAGAGTCCCATCACAATAACAGAAGTGGATGTTGTGATTCATCTGGAATTCTCAACAAAACGGCTTCCTAGTCACACACTACTCTCTACTTATCTGTGAGAATGAATAATAAAATAGAAAGCATATTATAGTCATTCTAATAAAGCTAAAAGGCACCAAATACATTTTAGGACACTTTGAAGCATTTATTTTGTGGTGCCTTTCCTTCTAAACCATATTGGCAATTGCGATGCTAGCAATCTTGTCACTCAAATCCATAATTATAAGGAAGAAAATAACTTAAAACATAAATTGTCACTGCATTAGCCGTCACATTTGCATGTCTGTTCAATCCAGTAATTTTCATAAAAGCAATCTTATTTTTAAAAGCCAAAATGTAAAATAATTAAAATGTTGTTAACTCTTTTGAATGAGCAGCTTTATTTTATTGCAAATTAAAAAAAAAAACAGTCTACACCATTCAGTTTTGAATGACAGCCTGTTAACAAGGCAGAGAAGGAACAGGTGAGTGTTTAGTTTAAAGACTTCTGTATCTGAAATGAGCATCTTGCCAACTATACTGACAACCACAAGGAATAGCATCTGAGAAAACAATCCGAAGCTGCTTTGGTGTGATACAACTACCCTGGCTTCTGCTGGTAATGAAAAACTCCTGCTTTATTTTTCCTTAATTTATAAATTAGGACAGGCTGGTTTAACTACAGTAAAAACTATTGTAGGGCGCCTGGGTGGCTCAGTCGGTTAAGCGACTGCCTTCGGCTCAGGTCATGATCCTGGAGTCCTAGGATCAAGTCCCGCATCGGGCTCCCCGCTCGGCGGGGGGTCTGCTTCTCCCTCTGACCCTCTTCCCTCTCATGCTGTCTCTCATTCTCTCTCTAATAAATAAATAAAATCTTTAAAAAAATAATAATAATAACTATTGTAACTCACCACAAATTCAAAGTAAGCCTACTTTGTTCACTTTAAATTCCATGAATTTCATCACTTCCCTCTGGCTGGCTGTCTTTGAAATAAGAGAAGAAACATAATAAAACTCATTCTCTTCTAAATTCTAAAATTCACCCCCTGACTTGAGACCCAACCCTAGCTTGCAGAATTATGCACTGGCCCGGCCAGCACATGGGGACGCCCTGTGGATAGTCAAACCCCTCACTTCCCCACACTTACCTGGCTCTTCCCTAAGGAGTTACACAGAAAGGACAAGACTATGTTCTTCTGAAATCCCTTCACCAGCATCTCCTTCCACCACTGAGTCCATATTCAATACATATAAGAGGACCACATAAGTAAGTTGAGACTTACGTCGATGCCAAAAAGAACAAAGGACCAAAGGACTATCTCACCAAGAGAATAAGACAAGCCACAGACTGGGAGAAAACATTTGCAAATGACACAACTGATAAAGAACTGCTATTCAAAATATACAAAGAATTCTTAAAAACCCAACAATAAGAAAACAACCCAATTTAAAAATGGGCCAAAGAAACTTAAGAGACATCAAAGAAGATATACAGATGGCACATAATCATATGAAAAGATCTCCACATCAAATGTCAAAAGGGAAATACAAATTTTAAAAAATATATATATACCACTACCCACCTGTTGGAGTGGCCAAAGTCCAGAACACTAACAACACCAAATGCGGTTGAGGCTGTGTGTAGCAACAGGAACTCCCATTCATTGCTGGTGGGAATGCAAAATGGTACAGCCACTTTGGAAGACAGCTTGGCAGTTTCTTACAATACTAAACATACTCTTGCCATGTGATCCAGCGATCACACTCTGTGGTATTTATCCAAATGAGGTGAAAACTTACATTCACAAAAAAACTGCACATGGATTATTTATAGCAGCTTTATTCATAATTGCCAAAACATGGAGGGAACTCAAAATATCCTTCAGTAGGTAAATGGATAAATAAACTATGGTACATCCAAACAATGAAATAGTATTCTGTGCTAAAAAGAAAGAAATCAGCAAGCCATGAGAAGACATGGAGGAAGCTTAAATGCATATTACCAAGCAAAAGAAGCCAATCTAGGGATGCCTGGGTGGCTCAGTTGGTTAGGCATCTGCCTTCGGCTCGGGTCATGATCCTGGGGTCCTGGGATCGAGCCCCACATCGGGCTCCCTGCCCAGCAGAGAGTCTGCTTCTCCCTCTCCCTCTGCGCTCTCCCTCCCTCCCTCTCTCTCTCTCTCTCTCAAATAAATAGGTAAAATCTTAAAGAGAAAAAAAAAAAAACAGAAATATCATGAGACTTACCCTAAGTTTCATCTAAGTTGCTGAAAAGTTAACCAACTCCTTTAAGGTGAGTTTGAACCCCCCAAATGGGAAACTGAATTATGGTGCTTTCTGATTATTGCCACCACTCCTGCCTCTTTTGAAGAACAGTGAGATCATCATCAGAAACATCCTCCCCTGGGGCAAAGTCATTCATAAATATATGTCATGATTGGAGCAATTCTGTATCATTCAAACTATATGACATTCTGGAGAAAGCAAAACTATCACAGTCAAAACATCGCTGGTTGCCAGGGGTTTCAAGGGGTGAGGAAGAGGTGAATAGGAGGAACAGAGATGAATTTCAGGGCAGTAAAAATATTCTGTATGATACTATAAGAATGGATACATGTCATTAGACATTATACATTCTAATAGTATGGATACATGTCATTATACATTATACATTTGTCCAAATCCATAGAACATACAACACCAAAATGAATCCTAATGTAAAATTATGAACTTTGATTATGATGTATCAATGTAGGTTTGTCCACTGTAACAAATGTACCACCCTGATGGGGGATGTTGATAGTGGGGAAAGTTATGCATATGTGGGGGTAGGGGTATATGGGAAATGTTTGTACCTTCCTCTCAATTTTGCTATGCATCTAAAACTGCTCCAAAAATAAATAAATTAATTAATTAAATAAAGTCTTTTTTAAAAGCACACAAAAGTAAAGAAAATCTGCTACTCTATTTTTGAGGCTATTATTGCCATGAATAATTATAGCATAGGAAATATCTATCTAACACTCTGTCTTGATCATTTTCCTCCCTGCATTAAATTATTTAAATGAACACTGTCTCTGGCATAATTTTTAAACTTTGACTCAAAGCACAATGCATTTGACAGCTCTTAACCTTCATATGCCATCAATGCACAATCAAGACCTTAGGTGGCCAAGATACCTCCTGTTTACTCATTTTCTTTACTGTGTTCATACTGCTGCTCTGTAGGAAAATGTCACCTTCCATTGTATTAGCACAGCAATAACCTTTCCTTGCATTCCATATGAAGGTAAGTCACGATAAATAATTTCAACCTTAATTTTCTGGTATTTTACACTAAATCACAAATGTTTTGCCTAACTTTCTTCCACTCTCATTAATAGGCACAGAAATTTTGAAAGCTAGTGCATACAAAAATAGAAACTGAGGCACCAAAAAAACAAATGATTTGTCATAGGTTGCTCATATCTTTACTGACAAAAGCAAGCATAGATTCTAACTCCAAGCTGCTAAATTCATGCCTCTTACTTCCCACCACCCTTATTTACTTGACTAGTGATTTAATAGGATAAAAGTGATCTTATGTTTGAAGAAAGCCCAGAGCATAACTAATAACTTTAGATTCTTGGAACCTTCAGCGCTGAAAGTGAAACTATAAAATTCAATGAGAGAGGAAGGCGAGGTGTAGTTCAGCCTAAGGACTGACACCAAAGAGACCTGTATTCCAGGGCAGGAAGGCTCTAGTCATGTGCCATCTCTTCACTCCAGGACATGTGCTTACTCCAAGGAACCTTGGGGCAAGTGTCAGAAAATCCACTCAAGTCGGTTTAACAAACGAAAGAGGAATTTATTAGCTTTTGTAACTGAAAAGTCCAATGTTATCTTTCAGGCATGGCTAAATCCAGAAAGTAAAACAATGTCATCTGGCACTTCTCTTTATTCCCCCCACTATAGTACAGCTAAAAATTCTGGTCATTGTGTATGAAACAGAAATAAGGAAATTCTCAAAGGAGAAAGGAGAAAGCAAATTGGCTAGGGACGTTAGGACCCAAGGAACAACACCATGGTGAGTTCCCTAGTGTTTTTGTTTCGTTTGGTTTGGTTTTTTGGGTGTTTTTGTTTTTGTTTTTGTTTTGGCCTTTTATATCCCAGACATAGAGCCAGAGAAGCTAGAAACTCATAAACACTTGATGGTGCATTCAAAAAATGACCCCCCCTCCCAAAGAAAAAACTTCCTTCAGCCAAAGGATCAGGAAAGGGAAGACTACCAAGACAGTTTAGACAACAGCAACCCTACTCCAGCCAAATAGCATGGAAAAAACAGCAACCCCAACCACACCCCTGTCAGTAAGATTAAATAAGGAGACTCGCCTTCCATCCTCACCAAGCTATAGTGACATGCCAAATACCCCCAGCAGGGTGATATCAGAGAAAGCTGAATAGAGAGCTGAGACTTTCATTCCCATCGGGCAGTAACAAAGTCTCTCCCACATGGTATCATAGGAGGCCACGTGGGTAGCTTGGACTTCCATTCCCACCTGATGGTAAGGAGGTGATTTTTCAGCAGTATTGAGGCCCCACCTCATGGTGTCTATGGAAACCAATTGTAGAAAGGTAATGAGGCCCCTCTCCTCCTCCCAGCTAGGGTGATATCAGTGTTGGCCTACTCAGAACCTGAACTCCCACAGCCACAAAACAGTAATGAGGAATGCCTAATCCCTACCCTCCCACCCCCCAGGGTATCAAGGAAAACCAAGTGGGGAAGCTACACTTCCGCCTCACCTGGAAGTAATGAGGTGGTGACCCCATCCCTTGCAGGCATGATAGCAGAAGGAGGCCTTCTAAAATACAAGATTTAAATAAGATCCAGAGTCTCACAACATAATATTCAAAGTGTCCAGGGTACAATAAAAAAACACTCATCATACCAAGAACCAGAAAATCCTCAACTTGAATAAGAAAAGGCCATCAACAGATGCCAATAGGAAAATGGCACAGATGTTGGAATTCTTTCACAAGGATTTTAAAGTAGCCATCATAAAAAATGTTTCAGTGAGCAATTACACTTGAAACAAATGAAAAAAAAAATAGAGGCTTTCAGTAAAGAAATAAAATTTCTCAACAAAGAAATGTAACACACAAAGATAATCCAACAGAAGTTTTAGAACGGAAAAATATAGTAACTAAAATTTCAAAACTCAATGGATGGGCTCAACAGCAGAAAGGAGATGGCAGAGAAAAGAATCAGTAAACTTGAAGATGGAACAATAGAAATTACGCAACCTAAACAACAGGGAGAAAAGAGACTAGGAAAAAAAAAAATGAGCAAAGCCTCAGGAAATTGTGGGACTAGAACAAAAAATCTAGCATTCATGTCCTTGGAGTTAACCCAGAAGGAGAGGAAAAAGAGATCCCTCTGTTCACATTCCTGAGACCTCTCCTCACAGGGTGCTGTGGCTGGCACTCCATGTGTCTTTCTCTTTTCCAGACTCTAAGCTCTGGGAGGGAACAGACGGTGGTTTCCATCTCTGCATTCTGAGCCCCCAATACAGTGTGGTGCACATGGTGAGCAATCAATAAATGTCAAGTGAATGTATGGATTCCTTTCTGTATATTACTATAGATTATGCACAACATTTATGAAGCTCAAAGATTCAACTTTTGGAAATTTTTATTTTAGTTTTGCATATAAAGTCAGTGTCAAATTCTTTTGAAAATCCACCCTCAACCAAATAAACTAAAGAGTGAAAAAACAATTTTGCTCCCAAGGAAATCTTTTATTTGAATCAAATTCAATATTGAGAGTGATACTTCGAAATGAATACTTCAGTTACAGGACACTGAGGGTCTTCTGAACTTTTCAATATATAATGATGTCATTAAGGCAGAGTACAAGGTTATAAAATCATTTTTATGAAGAAATGGGCTCTTTATTCAATTTCTCATTTAGAGCACAGTAATAAAAGTCAATTCATATTCTGAATTTTCAGAAGCACATTGGAAAATCTATGAAGTAATTTCATGTTTTATGGATTCAGGGAACTATAGTTCAAAGATATATCATTTATTACATTTTTTTATACTTGCTTTATTAACCACCTAGATGGAAGAATACTAAAAATTCTAAAACAGAACTAGGTACAGTGTGAGATGTTTTAAGTAGAAATATGAGGCAAGTTCTACCAAGTTGATCTGATTATATTTTGGAGGGGATCCACTTTAAAATTTGAATGTCCCCAAAAGAAGACCCAATAACTAGTCTTCTGAGAGAACTCAAAAGCCTTAGTAAATTTACTGTGATCTAACCTCAGCTTTATCACATCTATAGAACTGACAAGATTCATCAAGATGACTCACTGCTCCTCAAACTCATAAATAAAATATACCACCTTCTTACAAATATTTGAAGGAAACATTTCTTTCCATTGACCAGAATGCAAATGTCCTTCACCCATAACATTCTGCTCCTGGTATCAGCAAAACTGGGGAGAAAACAGTTGGCAAAATTTTGTGTGTGTGTGCACAGAACCACAATACTGTGATTCTACTAAATATCTTTCCCTTTGCTCTTCCAATATAAGCTGATCTATGGATTAGATCAGTAGATCCTGGACCTTCATTCTTCAGCTTAGGGAACCTAACAGGAAATCAGAGGGAGGAAGGAGAATGAGATGAGGGTATTTATTCCCTTTTCTGAGGTTTCCTCTATCTGGCAGGGCCCTTGACCAGAAGGTCACTGCATTTCTCAAACCAACCTGATCCACAAAACTCTCTCCTTCCAGGTTCTGAGAACCTCTTCCTCCTCTCCACACTTTAAGCCAATGGATGGTGAAAATTTCACCCTAACTCTGTGCACTTGCACAATCTCTTGTAATTCCTTGACATCCTACTTATACCTTTATAATAATCTCTTAGGAAATATAGCCTCCTTGAATCACCTAGATTTGAGTGTGCTATCTCATTTCTGTTGGGACCCTGACTGAAAAACATAACAAAAGATGGCTTATCTCAAAAGCCATCAGAAATGTTCAGAACCCTACAACAGAGCACCTCTGTCATGTGTGTGCCCACCCCATTTCTGTCCCTCCATTTCTGCCCCTCTTGAGGATACTGCTGAATAGACACTGTCAACATCTGGTTCTTGGGACTTCCCTTTTCTATGAGCTTTGTTGACCTTCCTCTTCCAACCTGAATTTGTTCACAGTGTCTTCCTCCAGAAAAGGTGCAGTACAGATGATTCACTTTTCTGATACTGAATTATAATCATTTTCCCCCAGGCTTGCCTCTCCAACATCTCCCACATATTATATGGAATGTGAGGTGCTTCTAAACTCTTGAGTCAGATAATTAAACTTCTGGGTTTATTATCATAGGCAACTAATTATTTTCATATTTTTTGTGGATTTTACCAGTTTAACATTAAAATATTAATCTTATTTTCCTTAGTTTAAAATTTAAAGCAAGGATATTATTACCCAATATACTAAAAACAAGAACTTAAAACCTAAAAAATTCATATTCTAATTAAAAACCAATGAAATAAATCTTCTCCTAATGAGAAAAAGATTAAAGCCAAAAAGAATTTAACAATTAAGACAGCAAGAATAGAAATGTCTTTCCTTTACAATTATGGTTTTTCACAAAAGCGAAAGGTCTAAGGTCTCCTACCTAATTGGAAGAAGAATTCCACCTATGCCTGCATTTTCAATAGTTGTCACTCAGTGAATTATGTCTGTTCACAAAAGCTTAGACCCAAAGCATAGAGTTTCTTCAGGCATGCACACAGAAGAACTAGGGATAAAATTTAGATTCATATAGTTGAGTTTTTCCTACAAAGACATAATTCCTTGTTAAGAAAGTAACACATATTTCTAATTATAAATCATGTAATTTAGATCAAGGGCCAAATGAAATATTGAATTCTAACTATAAATCAAGAACCCACCTCTTTAATAATTCCGCTTGTTTAAGATTTGCTTTTCTTTATACACTGCGAGAAACTATTTCTTTATATCCACCTTTAAGACTTTCTGGGTCATAACTGTTTAAAATATTTTCTTACAAAGCTTCAGAGAAACCAGTGCCTTAGTATTTCCCAGTAAACTGTGACCTTTAGATGCTCCTCATTTTCATTCAACTTTGACTTTCTTCCAAGAATGCTGAGCCTTTTTCTGGTCTGTCCCTTGTACCTACCTGCTTGGTTCCAAACATCCCTTTAAAATGTAGAAATGTAACATCCAAGCATTAATTAGCAACCTAGCAATTAAGTGACTTAAATATGCCAAATTGGTCCTTTACATTTAGCCTGACTTATTTATATATCATAATTGTGTAAAAATTTAATGCAGAAACAAAAATAGAAAAACTTCTATCCTTAAGTCATCCTTCAATAATAGAAATATTTACCACTTCAACAAAGTGGAACGGGTATTTCTTTTCCTTTTTTTTTTTTTTTTTAAGCCACAGCAAGATATTAGTGACATTTGGGGAAAAATGATGCCTACTGAACAAGGCAGTTATGTTACCATACAGTTTACAACATTAAGATTTATTTTTGCTTGAGGCAAAGTTAAGATTAAAGAGATGATGTCGCTAACACCACACAGGCTCATAAAACACTAAGCCATTACTATGACCTTAATATAGAACTTAGGATTCAAGATATTGATATGGCTTTATATTAGTTTCATACTCATTTAAAATTCAGTTGTAGTTTGTCATAGTTCTATTTCCCATTTTCATCTAAACTACACAGAACTTTGGTTGCACAAAATAATTTTTTATCTCTTTACTAACTGTGTACTTTAAAAATTCACAGGATCCAAAGGTGAAAGACAATAAAGTGTTTAAAATAACAAGAATAATCCACCTCAGGGGCGCCTGGGTGGCTCAGTCGTTAAGCGTCTGCCTTCGGCTCAGGTCATGATCCCAGGGTCCTGGGATCGAGCCCCGCATCGGGCTCCCTGCTCCGCGGGAAGCCTGCTTCTCCTTCTCCCATTCCCCCTGCTTGTGTTCCCTCTCTCGCTGTGTCTCTCTCTGTCAAATAAATAAATAAAATTAAAAAAAAAAAAAAAAGAATAATCCACCTCATATTCTACCTTGTGAACTTGTCCAGTACCTTTGCAGTGAGGAAAGGGATTGCTGTGTGTACTAATATCAGACAATATGGTAACAAGAGAATATCATGAAAAATTATTTGGTAATTGTTAAAAATTATATTTTTTCCTCAAAAATCAGTTTTGCCTATAGTGTATAACCTGAGGATAATTTCGTAACTATTCTAAGTTTCAGTTTCCCATCTGTAAAATAGGTCTAATGACACTTCCCAAGGTCTTTGTGAAGCCTAAATAAATGAAATAACATATGTAAGATGCTTATCACATAATTTAGCTCACTTTTGCTCCCTCATTCCACTCTACATCCAGATCTCTAGACACTGAGACAATACAAAGAAATAAAACTTACAACACAATAATGGGATAAAGAACACTGTCACATCTACTCTGTACCAGCATAAATATTACAAAAGAAATTACAGTTTTACTCATACTTGAAGACATTTTGCATATTCTTATGCATTAACTCATAGCAACAGAATTGCTTTCATATTAACTATGTTTTGTTAATCTGAAAAAAATTCAACTTTACTATCTCTTCTACTTAATAGCTCATCTATAAAATGAGGGGGTTGAACTAGATCATCTCTAAGATGTATTTCAATTCAAAGTTATACTAAGATTAAGTTTTTGAACAAGCTATGAGGGAGATAGCCATGTAGTCCTGGATATAAATCATTTAGAGAGTTTCTGAACTAGTTAAGGGGAGGGCTGGGCTGCTATAACAAAGAGACCCCAAAATAAAACAGCTTAAATAAGACTGAAGTCCTTTCCCTCTCAAGTCACTGTCCAGCCACTCAAGGCTGCAAGGCAGCTTTGCTCCCCATGATCATTTTGGAGCTCTGGTTATTTGTTCTTCTACCATCCTCTAGGTTGGTTTTTCCAAGGGGAACTCCTTCCTGGTATATCCTGGGGAATATGTATGTTTTTCCAAATCCTGCATTCTGAGAAAAATAAGTTGAGAAGTCAGGAAAACAGGAAAAAGTATCAATTTTCCCAGGAGAATTAAAAGTTTTCAATATATAGAATCATTGATTCAAAGGACACAAAGGAAAAGTCGTTGCTATAGTCAGTCTTGTTGGTAGTGGTTGTCCTATTTTAAGTGTGTGTTCCTGATCCTGTCTACTCCTCATGGTGAGTCATCCCCACAAATAAAATAAATAGTAATCAGTTTATATGCAAATGGTGTTACAAGATATAACAAGTTTTGGAAGTAAAATAAGTTCTCAAATTGGCAATTTTAACACATGATTTAATGTGGCGTTTTTAACCTTGCCGGGGGATCTGACTGTTATATTATCTGAATACCACTCAAATAATGTTCACTGGCATTTTCCAGGGTTTGAATACTCCCTATAGGTCAAGTTCTTTGAAAATATGTTAACAGAAGAAATCCAAAAAGAAGAAGATATGAATGTTGGAAAATAGTCCAACATTAAATCAGCAACTGATCTAAAATCTGAATTAGAAAAAGAAATTTGATTTAGCTCACTTTTGCTCCCGAAAAACGAAACCAAAATTAGGGCAAGCAGACCAAACAGTTTCATCACTGAAAAAAAGTAAATGGGCTTATATGAAGAAACATGTACCCTAACAACCAACTCAAAGATGCTTTTGGATGTACTTTTAACAATTTGAGCAATGTCAACAAAAAAGAAAAGTCTTTTACAACTGCATTATTTGTTACAAAACAAAGAGCAAGATTATTAGGTTAATTAATATGCTTTTTGTGCTTTAAAATATCACTTTAAGAATAATTAAAATATCAATTTAAGATAATTTAAATATTAAATAGTTGTGGTACTATATATATTTTTAGATGATTATCAATTAGTTTGTATTGTGTTCACATTCCTTTCTTTTAATGCTTTCTGTTATCCAATGTCATTATCAGGTGAAGTTATTTCTATATGTGACTGAAATATATAATCTTACCACAACATATACATAGTAATAATAAACCATGTATTTACCATTATATCTTTTTTAGCAGAAAACCTTGGAAACCTTTAGTATAATATTATTTATAGAAAAGATATTTATTATTTATGATTGTGGTCACTCATTTTATTTAAAAACACATAAAGGGTAATAAAAAATACACAAAAACTTGTGATTTGTGGAATTCCTCAGAATGCCTAGAAAATTGATTTCTCATCCTGAATCCCAAAGGTTAATATCCATGGGAAATTTGATAAAATAATCCATTGTCCTCATTTGCAAGTTGAAGCTGGGGAACAGCTACATCCAGATTTCATCTTGAATGAACGGAAAAGCGAGGGAATCAAAGGCAAGCAACTTCTTTTTAAACAAGTGGGCAGAAGCCACACATATATCTCTTTTTTTTCTTAAGATTTTATTTTTAAGTAATCTCTACACCCACTGTAGGACTCAAACTTACAACCCTGAGATCAAGAATTGCATGCTCTATCAGCTGAGCCAGCCAGACACCCCCACACACATTTCCTTTAATCCCCTTTAAGTGAGAACTTAGTCTAATAGCTACTCCCAGCCTCAAGAAAAGCAGGGAAATGTCTTTAACTAGGCTGCTGAGAGCCCAGGAAAAGCAGGGGGCAGATATAGCAGTCTGCCACACTTCCAAATGTTTTCTATTTAGATCCTTTGTCATTTTTGAAAAGTAAATGTAGGTCCTAGAATATTATATTTGTATATACACAGGAGATCAGACATTGTTTTCTTTTTCTTTGATTACAGTGAAACTTAGGGGAGAGAAGGTACTTGAGGAGTGACATAATACATATTTTAAAATACATAGAATATTTGAAGACAACCCAGAGTCAAGCCCATAACTTTAACAGCCATTACAAGAAATAGTGTAAATGTTAATGTGAAGATGAAAATAGGAAAGACTGAGGGAAGATGAGGCAATATTAGGAGATTAAAGATATCCAGCCAGTGTAATGAAACGAAAAAAAGGGGCCCTTGTATCTTTTCCCTTGTCTAGAAATTTTAAATTATTTGTTTACAAAATGTTTGTGTTTATAATGTGAGCACATCCAGATAGATAAAAATCGTGTTTGGGCCATTGTCAACCTCAGGTTGCCACTTCAGACATTAGAATCTTTATCTGAAAAATCAAGTAAGAATCAGAACAGGTGTCTACCTCTGACCTTTCCTGCAAGGGCTCTTTCACCATGTCAATAGACAGCCAAAAGCCTTGTTGAGAAGAGGATTGAACCAGAGTAGGAAGTAAGAATTTACTTACATTTAGGTCTACCTAAGGAAAAAAAGAAAAGAAGGGAAGGGAAGGGGAGGGAAGAGGAGGGAATGGGATTGGAGGGGATGCGAGGGGAGGAGAGAGGAAGGGAGGGGAAGGGAGGGGAAGGGAGGGAGGGGGAGGGAAGAGAAAAAAAAAAAGGAAAGAAAACAGAAAAGAAAAGGAAAGCTTTGCAGAGGGTGTCTGATTTCAATTTCCTGGTCATCCGGCCAAGAAGTGGTGAAAAATCATACTTTAAGCATGGCGACAAGAAAAATCTCTTTTCAAATTGGGCATGAATTAATTTCTTCTGCCAGTCTTTGCTAAGCCCTCTGTGTGTCACACACTGTTTGTCCCTTGCTGGTCTAGGCTGACATTGACTTCTTCTCTGTGTATGTTCCAGTTTACTGTGAATACCAGGTCTCTGCCACAGAACTGCTATGTGTCAGATCACTCAGATGCTACCTGCTTCACGTTTTTACCCAGGGATGGCCTGGGATGACCACAATAACATGTCATCTAACTGTGTTCTATGTTTTCTATATTCTTGGCTACTAGAAGAATATTTTCTTAATTAGAGTTAAAACAAAATTTAAAAAATGCCTCAATGGGACAGAAATATGATAATAGTGATACTTCCTAGGAGTTCCTGATAAACATCCTCCTGAGTTATCTTTCTTGAAGTTCCTGCTTAACTCTGTCTTCAAAGCATTTTTAGCAATAGCATTTTACCAACAGCCCCATCTAACATAAGACATTCAGCCAGTGTCTACACAAAATATTACTTGAAACATTTGTTCAACATTTTGCTTTGGTTTTGCATCGCTATACATGTATAGCATGCAGCTATCAAAGTAGCCTAGGGCGCCTGGGTGGCTCAGTCGTTAGGCGTCTGCCTTTGGCTCAGGTCATGATCCCAGGGTCCTGGGATCGAGTCCCGCATTGGGCTCGCTGCTCGGCAGGAAGCCTGCTTCTCCCTCCCCCACTCGCCCTGCTTGTGTTCCTGCTCTCGCTATCTCTCTCTGTCACATAAATAAATAAAATATTTAAAAAAAAAAAAAGTAGCCTAAGGTGGGATGGCAGGGGCGCGTCTGGCTGGCTGTCAGCAGAGCACATGACTCTTGATCTCAGGTTTGTGAGTTCAAGCCCCACAGTGGGCATAGAGCTTACTTTAAAAAAATAAAAATAAATTGGGCGCCTGGGTGGCTCAGTTGGTTAAGCGACTGCCTTCGGCTCAGGTCATGATCCCGGAGTCCCACATTGGGCTCCCTGCTCAGCGAGGAGCCTGCTTCTCCCTCTCACCCTCCCCCACTCATGTACTCTCTCTCTCTCTCTCTCATTCTCGCTCTCTCAAATAAATAAATAAATCTTTAAAATTAATTAATTAATTAATTAAAAATAAAAATAAATTTTTAAAAAAAAGCCTAAGGTAATGGCAGTGAATGCCTGCAAGTGTGCAGTACTTCCTATATCTACATAGCCATTAATTCTCATTACAAAGCCCTGCTTCAGTAGATTGGCCCCTCTTGTCAATAAGGGTCATTCGGTAGTTGCTTAAGTGCTAAAGCCTTAAAGGGAAGCAGTCCAGGAATCTGAAACACTACAGAACTAATCCCTTACCATATCTTCAAAATTTGGTGAAAATATTGTACATATTTTCTGATGTTGATGATTTGCTTGCACTTTCTGCCCTTTAGAGGCTGTTGCAGAGACCCTACCCTGAGGTTGACTGCCTGACTTTGGGCTGCTGGTTGAATCTATGCCTCTGTGATTGGAATGCAGAGTTGGGGCATGTTGACCCCATTTAATAATCTTCAAATAGTGCTGGTAGCTAGTAAGTTTGACTCATGATTAGTCATTTCAAGAAAAAATGATAAACCTAAGCATTTCATTAACTCCAACTAATTTAAAAGCATCAGGAAACCAGTGGAGAGACAGAAGAAACCAGGACATGATGTGAGGAAACCTCCATTTCATTCTGAGAGCTGTCTCCATGTGACATTTGGCCAGTCGTTTAACCTCTCCAGACTGCAATTTTTTCATCCATTACATGAAGGGCTCACAGGAGATGATGACTCAGTTGCCATTATAAGATTCCAGACAGAAAGAACCTTTAGGAAAGAAATCAAGTGGAACAACAGCTATGATGGAAGGCCATCTATCCTAGTACTTAAGAGCGTCAATCTGAAGTTGGAGAGGTTTCCGGACCCAGCTGGATATGAACCTGAGAGAATCACTTGTCTCATCACACAGGTTGGTAGAGAGGATTCCATAGATAATTTATGTCAAGCACTTAGCACGATGCATGACATACATAACTAAACCAATGATAACTGTTATTACTATTTTACATTTACGGTGTATAGTTTGGAAGCTGAATAGTGCACCAGATTCTTATAGTCTAATGTTTTAATAATTTAAGAGGTGTTGACATGACCCAGAGTTTATCCCAATACTAAGGGAGAAGAGAGGAGAGGTCCAAAACTAAGGCCTGGTTACTGCCTTAAACAGCCGCTGTGAGGACTGGAAATGATATATGCAATGCCTCAAGTACAGATACTTATAAAATGCTAGCTCTTAATCCATTGATGAACACAGGAAAATGTTAAATATTCAAAAGCCCATTGTCTTGGTTCACTGTAAATAATTATATTTATAATGCACATACTCTACTGCTCTAAGATTTTATTTCTTGGTTTAGATTTTATACCCACTCACTGGGCTAAAAAGAAATTCAATATAAAAAGGGAATAATACAAAACTATCAGAGGGCAAAATAGTATACTACCAAAAAACAGTTATATTTGATTCCTTTTCTTAAATCATCCCCCAGAGAAACCTAATTCAAATACTTTTGGATTTATGCATGAATTGAAAACTTGCAAAGGAAAGTCAATGTGAAGAAAATATATCTTAAAGAGAAGTTAAAGATTTATTAAGATTGGAAAAAAGGTAAAAAAAAAAAACAGTTATATTTTTCATTACAAATATCAAAAGATAGCCAATTTCTGTTTCCTGGATTTAATACTTATGGTTTCCCCAACACAGCTATTTCACATTTGTTGCGGAAGCAATTTTTTCCATTTCTTATAGTATACCAGGAATAATGACCTAACTTTGCAATACAGGTTAATGTTTTCCTTACATATAAAAAATGTACCTTCTATGATGGTAATCGCAATTTCTTACCTCACGTTTAAATTACCTACAAAGTGATCCTCCGCTGTAATGATTTTACATATCTAAAGTTCCCCTTTGACTTTGTATTGCCTTCAAAATAAATATTAAATTCCTCGTCTAGATTGTCAACATTGTCTATCATGGTGCTTCTTGAAATCACTCTTCCATTGTTTCCCTCATGCCAGGTCTCACTAAGATTCAATCCTTCTTTCCTGCTTCCCTACTCCTTCTTACACTCTCCCCACATCCCTGTATATCTGAATGTGGGTATGTATTCATCTCAAATATTTCTTCCTTCCAAATCTTTGTTCTTCTCACCTTTCATCTAATGCAAAAATTTCCAAGCTCTGAATTTGCCTTTCATAAACATATATCATGAAGAAGAATCTTTTCTCTAAACTTTCTTGAGTGCACCCCCATAGTTCACGATGAATTTTCTTTTTTAAATAGGGCATGAGTGGATGGCTTTTGAGTTAACCTTGTGCTTCTACCTTGTGCCTACCCCACTCTAATATTCAGTAAAAATATGTAATTACCCAACAGGAGTCAGTTGGTAAATATTTATTGAACTAGGCCTTGTTTTAGGCACTGGCAATCCAGCAGTAAATAAAAGTCTCTGTGGTCTTGGAATTTATATTCTAGTGGAGAGAGAGAGACAAACACATAAGCAACAACAAAAGCAACAACTAAAAGGATATTTTAGATAGTGATGGGTACTATATGTGTTTCAAAACCTGCACAAAAATGGTTTTGACCGTCACCGTTTTGTGAAGGCCCTGAAAATATTTTGTAAGAAAAACATCCCCAAATGTGTTGATCATAGATACTTTATTTATACATAGTACATTCAGACATCTTACAAAAGATCTTAACCAGCTACAATTACAACAGCATAATTATAAAATTTTGGTAGCAAAAATCTTGTGAAGGGTATGAAGCGAGATACTATTTCAGTGCCATCTGGTAACATTCCTTTTTTGTTTGTTTGTTTTTATTTTTCTTTGCTCTGCACTCAGCCCAAGACCCACTTTTTCTCTTGCTTAAAACCTGACAGGTAATGGGGAGGCCTCAGGCACTGTTATTTGCCTTGAGTGACAGCCAAGGTAAGTGTAGCTTCACACAGTCGGAGACAACATTGCAGGAGAGCCCACCTAGACAAACATCAGAACTCCCACAATCACCTTGGTTCCTTGGCTTCCACCTCTAGGACAGAAATCTAGAGCCTGAGAGAAGGGTACCACCTATCTGTTTGCATATGTTTTCTTGGAGTGTGGTACTTTGGTAGAAAAATCTGAGAACTAGTGCAGGAACATCAATAATCCTATAAATTAAGGAAGTATTTTTGAAAAAATGTAAACTTGAGACTTACAGATCTTATTTAAGGAATTTTGTGTGAAGATGTTTATACCACATATATAAGAAAAAGCTCAGTATTTAAAAGTAATAGAGTTTTAGGGATGCCTGGATGGCTCAGTTGGTTGAGCGTCTGACTCTTGGTTTCGGCTCAGGTCATCATCTCAGGGTTGTGAGATCGAGCCCCACATTGGGCTCTGCATTCAGCCTGGAGTCTGCTTGGGATTCTCTCTTGTCTCCCTCTGTCCCTCACCTTCCTCGTGCTCTCTCTAAATACATCATACATATACATACATAAAATCTTTATTAAAAAAAAAGTAGTAGCATTTTAGTTTCCCCATACAAAATGAAATAAAGGATATGGTATAGATATTATAAAAAAGATTATTCATAAGTTAAAATTTGCCAATTATGTAATCATTGAATAAGATTTTGCCTTCTATTAGTATGTAGATAAACTAAATCCAATAAAAATAATCACTTTCATCAAATGTATATAACATCAATGGAAACAAAAAGCAATAAATATTTTCAATTAAATATTTATAGCTTCTATCTCCTCTCCTACCTATCTTTATTAATTTCCTACGGTTTCAGGAAGAAATTCATTTCTAAAAGACCAACATTCTACCAGGGTCCTCTAGCAAAATTCAATTTTAATTATGATTCATAATTATTAACAACATAATTTATCTTTCTTAAGAGTGCAAGTAGTCTCCTAATCTGGGCAAAACCATGTGTGCCTTAGGGATCTATAATTTATTTCCTCTCAGCAAGATAATTAACCTATGAGGGTACCCTTATTTTCCTTAAAACTACAGGAAATTATGAGTAAATCCATGTCCCATGTGAGAATTTTATAAAGCATGTTTTGGTATGAGACTCTACCCCACCCATTTTTGGCCTTTGTATCAATTATATCATTATGCCCCATAGCAACCATGTCAAATAGTTATTATTACACCCAATTTTAAGATAAAAAAACTTAAGACAGAGGTCAGGCAATATACCAAGTTCATAAAATGTTTTAATAGGATTGGGACCTCAATTTTTTTCCTCAGCCTCAGGTCCTTACCCCTCTGTCCCTGAGAAAATCTTAGGTAGTATCATGGGCCGAGCTGGAGAACAAAGCCATGGAAATGATACAAAGCAGGGAAATAACACCAGGACACAAGAAGAAGTAATTCCCCAGTGGTCACAATTAATAGCCAGAGTCACAAATAATAGCTAAAATCCCCATACAAGCCTGTGGTCACAAGCTAAGGAATTGATCAGAGGCCAGGAGCTTCACCATCTGTGACTCACTGCAATCAGCAGGCTCCCTGGTCAACAGCAGAGGCACTGGGCATGGTCTGTTTAAGCAGGAGGAGAGAAGTAGAGAGGGAGCACTTGACCAAAGGGGTTTAAATCTGCCTCCTATGGGTAGGCCATGGGAAACCTAATGGAAACAATATCTCCCCAACAGAAGATTTACATTTAACTGCCTCTACAAAGTACAATTTCTCATTTATTTCCTTTATTCATTTAATATTGAATATGAGTTTAAAAGTCCTGGTAGTTTTCTTTTTTGATGTACTTTCAGACATCAATGTAAGAAATGTATAGTTTTATCAGATAGTTCAATTTGAAAAAAAAATATGTATATGAATGATGGCAAACATGGTGTTATTTTTTTAATTTTAAAATATTTGAAAATAATATGTTATTTCCCAGAAACTTGATGGTAATAAGATTTTATCAAAAGTTCTGGCCAGAGTCCTTAAACTAATTATCACTAAATGGAAATAACATAGAATTGTTTTGAATAGATCTCCCTATTTTTCATTTCATTCTCTCTCTCTCTCTTTTTTTTTTTTTTTTTTTTTGGTTATTTGTATCTTTACTTTTTATTACGGAAAGTGTATGCAAAACATACACCAAAGAAATAATAAACTTCTGGAGCGCATGGGTGGCTGTCGGTTAAACATCTGCTTTCTGCTCAGGCCATAATTCCAGAGTCCTGGGATCAAGCCCCATGTCGGGCTCCCTGCTCAGCAGGGGAGTCTGCTTCTCCCTCTCTCTCTCTGCCCCTCCCCCCTCCCCCTGCTCATGTTCTCTCTCTCTCTCAAATAAATAGATAAAATCTTAAAAAAAAAAAAAAAGAATAATATAATAAACTTCTGTGTAAGCACTACTCTGCTGCACCAATAACTCCTGGTGTTATCTATAACATATTCAGTGCTTCAAACTCCAGATTATTAAAGTAAATCTCAGAAATATCATTTTATCTGTACTTCTAAAATTTATCACCTTAACAATTCACAGTAATTATGTAATATCCTAAAACATTTGGTTACTCTTCAAATTTCTCCAACTGACTCATCTTTCTAAATGTTTTAATTAAGATTCCAGTAAATTCTAGACATGTTGATTGGTCAACAGGTCTCTTATGTTGATTAATCAAGGTTTCCACTCTTTTTTTTCCTTCTTCAAATTTATTTGTTCAACAAACCACAGAGTTCTCCATCATTTGGATCTTGCTGTTTACTTCTCCATGGTGTTATTTCACATGCTTCCTTGTCCCCTACATTTTTGCAAAATGGTAGATGAATGGAACTTTCTTGTTGTTTCATATACTCTGTGATTACTGCTAAGAAATTCCATCTCTCTATGCATAAGCTTTCCCACTTTCTCATATGAATGACTCACCCTTCTCAGTGAACGTGCTCATTCATTGATGGAGCAACATTGAGTACCTGCTGCACACAACCCAGGGTGGAGTCGGTAAGATGATTGTGGCACTGAAGGGAGGTGCTCATAAGCTAGAATTGTGCTTACAAAGAACACAAAGAATTGATGAAAACTTCCTTTTACTTCCTTCCTTTTAGGACTCAAATAAATAAAATCAGAAACAAAGGAGAAGTAATAAAAACTGACATCACAGGAATACAAAGGATTATAAGAGAATATTATGAAAAATTATAAACCAACAAATTAGACAGCCTAGAAAAAGTTGATATATTCCTAGAAACATATAGCCTCCCAAAACTAAATTAGGAAGAAATTAAAAAATTGAATAGACTGATTACTAGCAATGAAATTGAATCAGTAATCAAAAAATTCCCAACAAACAAAAGTCCAAGACTAGATGGCTTCACCGGTGAATTCTATCAAGCATTTAAAGAGGAGTTGATACTTATTCTTTTCAAACTATTCCAAAATATAGAAGAGGAAGGAAAGGTTCCAAATTCAATCTATGAGGCCAGCATTACTGTCATACCAAAACCAGATAAAGACACTACAAAAAGAGAGAACTACAAGCCAATATCTCTGATAAACAAAGGTGCAAAAATTCTCAACAAAATATTAGCAAACCAAATCCAACAATACATTAAAAAATCATTCACCACAATCAAGTGGGATAAATCCAGGGATTCAATATTCAATATTCACAAATCAATCAACATGATACACCACATTAACAAGAGAAAGGAAAAAAATATGATCACCTCGATAGATGCAGAAAAAGCATATGACAAAGTACAACATCCATTTTAGTAAAAACTCTCAACAAAGTAGGCTTACAAGGAACTTACCTCAACATAATAAAGGCTGTATATGAAAAACCTACAGCTAACATTATACTCAATGGTGAAAAACTGGGAGATTTTCCTCTAAGATCAGGAACAAGACAAGAATGTCCACTCTCAGGGTGCCTCGATGGGTCAGTCGGTTGGGCATCTGACTCTTGATTTCAGCTTAGGTCATGATCTTGGGATTGTGGGATCAAGCCCCACATCAGGCTCCAAGCTCAGCTCAGAGTCTGCTTGGGATTCTCTCTCCCTCTCCCTTGGCCCCTCCCCCTCCTCTTGCTCTCTCTCTCTCTCTCTCTCTCTCTCAAATAAATAAATAAAATCTTAAAAAAAAAAAAAAAGAATGTCCACTCTCACCACTTTTATTCAACATAGTTGTGGAAGTTCTAGCCACAGCAATCAGACAACAAAAAAGGCAATAAAACTGTTAAGGAAGGCATCCAAACTGATAAGGAAGAAGTAAAACTTTCATTATTTGCAGATGACACGATACTAGATATAGAAAATTCCACCAAAAAACTATTAGAAGTAATAAATGAATTCAGTAAGGTCGCAGGATACAAAATCAATATACAGATATCATTGCATTTCTATACAATAATAATGAAGCAGCAGAAAGAGAAATTAAGAAAAGTCCCATTTATAATTGCACCAAAAACAATAAAGTACCTAGAAATAAACTTAACCAAGGAGGTGAAAGACCTATACTCCAAAAACTAGAAAACAGTGATGAAAAACAACGAAGATGACACAAACAACAGGAAAGCTATTCCATGTTCATAGATTGGAAGAACGAATATTGTTTAAATGCCCATACTACCCAAAGCAATCTACAGATTTAATGCAATCCCTATCAAAATACCAACAACATTTTTCACAGAACTAGAACAAATAATCCTAAAATTTTTTTAGATATGTCTCCTCAGGCAAGAGAAACAAAAGCAAAATTAAACTATTGGGACCATACCAAAATAAAAAGGTTTTGTACCAAAAAGGAAAGCAACAACAAAACAAATAGGCAATCTACTGAATAGGAGAATATAATCACAAATGATATATCCAATAAGGGGTTAATATCCCAAATATATAAAAAACATACAACTCAGCACCAAAATAATAATAATCTGATTAAAAATGGGCAGAAGACCTAAATAGACATTTTTTCAAAGAAAACATATAGATGACCAACAATGACCAACATATAGATGACCAACAGACACACTTTCCCTAATCATTAGGGAAATTAAATTAAAATCACAATGAAATATCACATAACACCTGTCAGAATAGCTAAAATCAAGACAAGAAATAACAAGTGTTAGGATATGGGAAAAAAGGAACCCTGATGCATTTTTGGTAGGAATGCAAATTAATGCAGCCACTATGGAAAACAGTATGGAGGTTCCTCAAAAAGTTAAGAATAAAACTACCATATGATCCAGTAATTCCACTACTAGGTATTTACCCAAAGAAAATGAAAACACTAATTCAAAAAAGATATATGCACCCCTATGTTTATTGCAGCATTATTTACAATAGCCAAGATATGGAAGCAACCCAAGTGTCCATCCATAAATAAATAAGTAAAGAAGATGGCAATATATATGCAATGGAATATTACTCAGCCATAAAATAAGAATGAAATCTTGCCACTTGCAACAACATGGATGGATCTATTGGGTATAATGTCAAGCAAAATAAGTCAGAGAAAGATAAATGCCATATGATTTCATTCGTATCTGAAATTTAAGAACCAAAACAAAGAAAAAAGAGACAAACAAAAAAAGAGACTTAAATACAGAGAACAAACTGGTAGTTTCCAGAGGGGAAATTGGTGGGGTGATGGGTAAAATAGATAAAGGGGATTAAGAGTATACTTATTTTGAAGAGCAGTGAGAAATGCATAGAATTTTTTAATCATTATATTGTACACCTGAAACTAATACAACACTGTATGTAAACTATACTTCAATTTAAAAAATAAAAAACAGGGGACCCTGGGTGGCTCAGTCATTAAGCATCTGCCTTTGGCTCAGGTCATGATCCCGGAGTCCTGGGATCAAGCCCCGCATCAGGCTCCCTGCTCAGCGGAAAGCCTGCTTCTCCCTCTCCCCCTCCCCCTGCTTATGGTCCCTCTCTCTCTGTGTCTCTCTCTGTCAAATAAATAAATAAAATCTTTAAAAAATAATAAAATAAAAAAATAAAAATAAAAAACAAAACAACAAACCTCCTTTTAGAAATACAAAACAAAATAATTTAATTTTCTAGCAATGGTTGAGATGCCTTAACAAGTACTTTGTCTTAATGAACCCTCACCTCAATCCTACAAGAGAAGCATTAATTCAATGTTTACCTTCTTTCAACAGGTGAGGAAACTGAGGTTTCGAAAGATTCCATGATTTGTCCAGTTATATCACAAGTCACTGGTGAGACAAGCACTTGAACCTGGACTGTCTGGCTTCTGTGCGCCCATATATCTACTGCCCTGCCCTTCCCCTGCTAACTCTCTGCCCCAGAGTCTTAGCGATAGAAAAACTGAGCAATCCTCTGGTTAACTAGTAAGTCTATTTCTTCTCATGTAGTCATTTGAATCAATTTAACTGTGATGAGTGGTGAACAACAATATGTTTATGCACAGACCTGGAATAAAGTTTGTGTCCATGTCATGAGGGGTAAGAAGTACAGGCTTTCTGATCATAGCAAACTGATTAGAATCTTGTAATTCAATAATGTGATATATTTTACTGTGAGATTTTTGCCTCTCAGTATTCCTTTTCTTAACTCCCTCCTCCTCTCCAGAAACCATATTCTTAAAAGCCAAGGCTGTTGACTTCTAAGAGCCAAATTTCTGGAATTCAAAAGCTAAGGCCAAAAGAACAAATACTAGATTCTATCAAGAATATTGGGGAGAGCCAGGTCACTCTGGGGCAAGTTTGTGTATACAGTGTGCAGGGTCCCAGGTAAATATTTTTTGCAGTGCTTCTGCCTATCTAAAAGTCTTACTTAAAAATATATTATGAGGGGCACCTAGGTGGCTCAGTCGGTTGAGTGTCAGACACTTTGACTCTTGATTTCAGCTCAGGTCATGATCTCAGGCTTGTGGGATCAAGCCCCATGGTAGACTCTGTCCTCGGCATGGAACCTGCTTAAGATTCTTTCTCTCCCTCTCCCTCTGCCCCTCCCCTGCTCTCTCTCCCTCTTAAAAAAAAAAAAAAATACACACACATATAATGAAATTCCTAGCCCCATGTGAGGTATAGTGACTTATCAATGAAGACTTATAATAATAGGCAGAGAGGAGGTACTTTTGTGTTTATTTATTGTCTAGGGAATGCATGTAAAGATTCTTCATCCTGTGTTTCACATGAAAGTCACCCAAAATCAGCCTGTGAGCACCAATTTGGCAATTCCATGAAAAAAATACCACGCCAGCTAGTCAGAGCCATTTCCCCCTCAAGCTACCTTTCTGGGACCAACCCGGTCATGGGACCCTGGGAGAACTTCATAGGCTGGAGTCCTACTGCTTCTTGATTGAACCCACATTGACAGAGAGGGTCAAAAAGTGCCCCGGGAAGGGTGAATGGGGCCAGGGCCCATATGGATTCCAGTATAGCTCCCAGGATGCTCCACTTAGATGGCACTGAGTGACAGGGCTCTGGCCTCAAAAGGGGACTTAGAAACTTTTTAGCATAAAGCACCTTTCAGTTGGTGTGCTTACAGAGGCACAGGCCCTGGAGCCGGAGTCCTAACTGCCCCGGTGTAAGGGCAGTACGGGCAAAGTGTCATTCAGTCTGGAGAAGGGAAAAACAACAGAGCTCTGACCAGGGAATAAGGTCACTTGGAACCACACGCTCTGCAGACTCCTATCCAAATTACCCCTTTCTCACATGGGAGAGTGTAGAGGAGAAATCACACCTATATTTGAGGAGAACTGGAGAAAACCAATTGAGAATCTTCTCCCAAAGTTGGAAGAGTGGTAACACATATCCAACTGTAACAGTCATATTACCTTAAGCAATTACATGACTATCCTTAATTTCAATGTCTTCACCTATAAAATGGGGATTATAATATCTGCTTCTAAGAACTGCTGTAAGGATTTAATGAGCTAATACAGGTTACATGTCTTGCTTACATGAGGCACTAAAGAAATGCTAAAATAGGGCGCCTGGGTGGCTCAGTTGGTTAAGCGACTGCCTTCGGCTCAGGTCATGATCCTGGAGTCCCGGGATCGAGTCCCACATCGGGCTCCCTGCTCAGCGGGGCGTCTGCTTCTCCCGCTGCCCTCTTCCCTCTCGTGCTCTCTGTCTCTCATTCTCTCTCTCTCAAATAAATAAAATCTTTAAAAAAAAAAAAGAAATGCTAAAATATAAGTATTTTCATGTAATTATTTAATAGCCACAAATTGGGCATTAAGTATAGGAAGCAGCAAGAGAAAGAAACGATTTCTCCATCACCAAGGAGTTTATCATTTAACTGTACTAACAGCAACTTACAGAAACAGGAAACCACAAAGAACTACTTAAGTATGAATCAGCTGAAAAGGGCGATTGGGATACAATAAAAGGCATGAATGGAGATTATTGCATTTAATTGGGAAGGCTTCCTAGATCAGGAGAGCCTTTGAGTCTGATATGTTAGCAAGGTGAGGAACAAGAGTGGGAGAGAAGGAAGGAGCGCTCACAGCAGAGAAGACCTGCAAAGGGAGGCTGATGGGCACGACTTTCTTAATGAGAAATGAGATCCCTAAAGCCCCCCATGCAGGTTTGGTCATTCTTTCCTATTATAATGATTGTCAGAAGTGAACCCAGAAAGCATGTTGGCGTGCTGAAAGCTATTTCATATGTTGCAAATAAACACAGCAAGAACCTTGCTAACTTTGACCATTCAAAACAAAGCCCTACTGGCTTTTATACTTGACAAAGGAAAGTGTATGAGTTTCCTGAGTTTCCTAACTCGATCAGGACACAAATATATCCATACTGCATTTACAGGTGAGAATGATGCCAAAACAACCAATAGAGGTGTGACTATGAGCTAAATCAACTGCTTTGGCACCACGAAGACTGTTTAGCTCTTTCATGCTGTAAAACCCACTACTGGGCTACCTTAAATGGAGAGTTAAGATGCGGAAGTAAGGAAGCTAATGTCCACTCAGGAGCAGTTCACTCTCCACACAGCTCACAGAGATTCATAAGCCTGGAAGCACACAGTAGTCATCTGGCAACCGGACAGGAACTCCAGCAATCACTCCCTCCTAGGGGACTAGGGGCCTCCATCACTGGCTACTCAAGTGCTCTCACAGCACCGTGCTGGGAAAGGTTTAATAGTTGGCTCTGTATAAGGAGCCTTGATGCGAAGCTTTTGCCAGTTTCTTTTGGGTAAAAGAATTCCCTTCAGGGCCACTTTCAAGCTGCAAATGTGCTGTCCCTGAACTCAGAGATGGGAAAAGAGGAACACTGTGGGTTTTTGGGGAACCACTGCCGGTGTCTCAAAAACGGACTCAGCTTCTCAGCGCTCCTACTCAATGGATCAACCTCTTGCTGCTGCACCCATCTCTCCTCTGCTCCAAGCTTTCCTCTTACTACTTCATCTCTGTGAACCCTCCTGCCACCAGCAATAGGTCTCATCGTTGAAACTCTCTGAGAGCAGGTCTGATTGAATTAGCCATTCCCCAGCGAGAAGGGAGAGCTCCACACAGTTGGAATTCTCTGCCAGGCTAATTGCATCTCCAATGCAATCAGCTGTGATTGTGTCAGGGGCTGATGCCTGCTACCAAGACAAAGAGTTTGTTCTGGAAGGCACAAGAACATTTTAGAAGGGGATGGTCTGATATGGCAGGCACCTTGAACGGGCTATCCAAAGCTTTACAACATAAGCAATTAAGCACTTGATTTGTGTTTGTGTTAGACCAACTGCTTCAGTATCCTTTGGAAACATCTTTACCTAAACTCCATTCCCACTGGCTTGCCCAGTTTCACACTGATCAGTGTCCGCCCAGAGGGGGAGGCACTGCAGAGAACTGCCAAAAGCTCAGAATGGGAGATCGGAGACCTGGACCTAGTGGGCTTGACAATTACTTTGTCTTCTTCTGTGACCTTAGACAACCTCACTTAAACTTTCCAAATTTAAGTTTCCTCTTTTATAAATGAGAAAATTGCTTCTGCCCTACCAAATTATAGATGTTTTACTGAAGTGAAAAGGAGGAGAAGGAAGAGGAGGAGAAGGAGGAGAACTTCCCTTATAGAAGTGAATTTTAAAAATTTTAAAGCAAAGTTAACTTTTTTTTTTTTCCCAAACATGTAGGTATTAAGTGTGAGATTGGAGCTACTCTAGTTGAAAGAGGTGGCAGCAAGGAGAAGAGGCTACAACCCAACCTGCATGGCCTCCCTCCTGCATGCTCCACCCTCCCCCAATTTATAGAACCCCAGCAGGCCTCAGAACACCTCCGGAAAATGACTAGCCTATACAAATGAAAGATATTTTGATATCCAGAAATTTCTCTCCTATGTCAGCTTGGAACAAAAAAAGTATTTCCCCACAAAAACATTCAGTAATCCTAGAAACAACAACAACAAAAGTATCTCTGGAAATTTTTATTGTGAACAAAGTTAACTGAGAAGTATTTTAAAAAGAAAGTGTTGAGACTACTGGACCCACAATTTCTAATCTCCTACTGGGAGCTAAGTCATGAATAGCCATTACTTCTACCAAAGTTACAATAAAATATGTGGTATTGTTGTTGCAGAGGGAGGAAGCAGAAAGAGGTTAATTTTATCCTAACCCTCTATCTTATTTTGCTTCCTATATTTCTATTTACTGCAATGCACACCAATCTGACCTGAATTAGAATGAGCAGGAAAAAAGCCACATATGCAAAACTGCTTTTATTATGGTTGTTGTTAATAATAGTACTATTTTTAATATTTTTACATTAGCCTCCAAAACCATTTTCTTGACCTTATCAGTGCTTTGGATATTATTGGATAAATACCAAAGGAGGCTTTAAGTGTTTAAAAAATAGGGACGCCTGGGTGGCTCAGTCAGTTAAGCAGCTGCCTTCAGCTCAGGTCATGATCCCAGTGCTCTGGGATCGAGTCCCGCATCGGGCTCCCTGCTCAGCAGGTAGCGTGCTTCTCCCTCTGCCTGCAGCTACCCCTGCTTGTACTCTCGCTCATTCTCTCTCGCCCACACTCTCTCTAACAAATAAATAATTTAAAAAAAAAAAATTTGAGTTGTTGGCTTTCTATACAGCAAAATGTCAGTTTCAAATCTTTACTCCTATTGAGGGTACAAGTCTAACCAAAGTGAAGGTCATGGAAAGAAACAAATATAATAATAATGTTAACGAAAGCAAAAGTGCTTTTACGCTGTAACCTTCTACAGTCACCTTGAAATCAGATAAGAGTAGATCAACAATGTTCTGTCATCCATAATTTCTAGTCAAAGGTAGAAGCCATAGTTAACCTGATCATCTACCAGCCTATGTCAAATAGTTATGGTATTTTTCACAGTCCCAATAGGAAACAGAATTACAGATCTTCTGGGTGCCTGGGAGGCTCAGTCGGTTGAGCGTCTGTCCGGCTCTTGGTTTCAGCTCTGGTCATGACCTCAGAGTCGTGAGATGGAGCCCTCCATAAGGCTCCACGCTCAGTGGGGAGTTGGCTTCACAGTCTCTCTTTCCCTCTCCTTCTCCCCCTGCTCACACACTCACTCACTCTCAAAATAAATAAATAAATCTTAAAAAAAAAAAATTACAGATCTTCCTCAACTATAAAATGGGGGTCATAATATCTGCTTCTAAGAACTGCTGTAAGGATTTAATGAGCTAATATAGATACATGTCTTGCTTCTATGAGGCACTAAAGAAATGCTAAAAGTTATTATAAATATTTTCATGTAGTTATTTAATAACCACAAATTGGGACTCCTCAGGGTTACATCCCAGTAAACACACCCTAAACTGAAATTTTTTAAGTTGAAAATGTAATTAATACACCTTACCTACCGAATATCATAGCTTACTAGCCTACCTTAAACATGCTCCGAACACTTACATTAGCCTACATTTGGCCGAAATCACCTAACACAAAGCCTATTTTATAATGAAGTACTGAATGTCTCAGGTAATTTATCGAATACTGTACTGAAAGTGAAAAACAGAAGGGCTGCGTGGGTACAGAATGTAAGCGCATGTGCTGTGAGCCCTCCCATTGGTGGGGTTGACCCGCAACTGCAGCCCGCTGCTGCCCGGCACCACGAGAGTATCTACCACACATCGCTAGCCTGGGAAAAGACCCAAATTCAAAATTCAAACTAAGGTTCCTACTGAATGCATATTACATTTGCAACATCATAAAATCAAAAAATCATAAGTCAATCATAAATCAGAGACAGTCTGCATTAGGAAAAATTCCAAGAAGGATTACTTATAAAAATTCTAATTACAAAATTAGTAGAGTGGGTAGGATATGAGGGAACTACCAGGGATCATGCAGAAACTCAGAATTAGCAGCCCGAGAGCTATAATCACACCCAGGCCTGAAGGGATAGGGGGAAAATGAGATTATAAATGCCCAGGAGGGGGCGCCTGGGTGCCTCAGTCGTTAAGCCTCTGCCTTGGGCTCAGGTCATGAACCCGGGGTCCTGGGATGGAGCCCCGCATCCGGCTCCCTGCTCAGCAGGAAGCCTGCTTCTCCCTCTCCCACTCCCCCTGCTTGTGTTCCCTCTCTCGCTGTCTCTCTCTCTCTGTCAAATAAATAAATAAAATCTTTAAAAATAAATAAATAAATAAATGCCCAGGAGGAGAAAGAATTCCACAGGCCAGTGTTGTGCAATAGAAATAGGATGAGGCCCATACATAAAATTTAATTTTTTCTACTGGTCACATTTTTAAAAATTAGACAAGTGAAATTAACAATATACTTTATTGATCCAATGTATGGGGATTAACATAAGAATAAAAAAACAACAACAAAAAAAAACAATACACTTTATTGATCCAATGTGTCTTTTCAACATTTAATCAATAGAAAAATTATTAATGAGATACCTTACATTGTTTTTTTCATAAGTCTTTGAAATCCAGTGTGTATTTTGCAATTACAGCATGTCTCAATTTCAGCTCGCCATATATCAAGTGCTCTGTAGCCACATGTGGTTAATGGCTACTATGCTGGACAGTACAAGTGTACAGCCCCGACCGCCTTGATCTCCTGTTGTGGTAGGGGTGGTAGGAGGAGGGACATTGGCCAAACCTAACCAGAAGCCGGTGGCAGAGGAGCCCACTGATGTAGTCCATACAGGTCAGAAAGTCTGAATGGAATAATCATTACCTTTAACCATCACACTGAGTGATAGATATTCTCAAGATCTGAAATGCAGAGGTATGGATGGAGAAGTTTGCTAACTGACTATACCAAGTGTACCTACCCTGTACGATAATTGTTCCTAGAAGTGCTAGGAATGAGAGAGAGGGGTGTGAATATGCAAAGCAGGCAACATTCCATGAAAAGAATCACTTGGGATGATTTGGACAAGAATACACTGATACCAGAATTCACTCAACATATTAAGTATCCTCCATGAAGGGGCCAGACACTATGACTCGTTCATGACAGTCTTCAACATTATACTAAAAGAAAAATACTTTAGGAGCGCCTGGGTGGCTCAGACGGTTAAGCGTCTGAGCCACCCGGTCCTGGGATTGAGCGCTGCATCGGGCTCCTTGCTCAGCAGGAAGCCTGCTTCTCCTTCTCCCTCTGCCTGCTGCTCCCCCTGCTTGTACACTCTCTCTCTATCAAAAATAAATAAAATCTTTTATAAATAAATAAATAAATGAAAAATACTTTAGCCTATCAAAATATGCTGTCTAAAAAGAGACATAAAAGAAAGGGAAAAGCCCAAAAAGTATGTTTCCTAAGCAAAGACCTTATTTTGTTTTATTAGATCAGTGCTGTGATTATATGAAATATGTATTAGCCTCTTTAATTTGAAAAAAAAAAACTGTCACTTTTGCATCAAAAGTAGTACAAAAGTATATGGAAGGGATGGGCTTAGATTCAAAATATCTAAATCTTCTCTACTAATTAATAATAGACTACAGTCAGAGAAAGACAAATACCATATGATTTCACTCATATGTGGAATTTAAGAAACAAAACAAATGAGCAGAGGGGGGAAAAAAGAGAGATAGGCAAACCAAGAAACAGACTCTTAACTATAGAGCACAAACTGATGGTTACCAGAACTTATGTTCTGATCATTTGTTTTCTGCTCATGTGGTTGTCTTTCTTAGCATCACATTTTTTTCATAAGTTTTGAAATTTTGGGGAATACGCTAATTTCTAGTAAAGACTTTTTAAAATTTTATTTCCCTTTCTTCTTTCCATTCTTATTCCTGCATGTCTAATGGACTGAACTGCAATAGCCTCCATCCAGCCGATACAGAACTAGTTCTGATGACAGCGACTGCCTTGTGTGATATTAATACTACTTCTTCAGAACACCTTTTGTGAGATCCAAATCTAGATTAGGTGCCACTTCAATGCTCTTCTGCTTGGATACTATAATTGCTATTTACTCTTGATTTCTGCTGCCAGCAAGACTATATGCTCTATAAGGGCAAGGTCCTGGCCATCTGTTCACTGTTATATAATCCAGCACCACAAACGATGCCTGAAACAAAGTAACACTCATTAAATAGTTGCTGAATGAGAGAAACAAATGTTTGCACCACTGAGTAATGTGTCTGATGGTATTGCCATTGTACCATTTTCTCAGGACCCATGTGGTTAATTTTGGAGCTCTATGGGTCATGACTTTTCTAAGTGGCAGATGCTTACTTCTGAACAGTGATTTAGTAAGCACTTGGCTTCTAATTCGATCAGTACTTCTTTCTTTCTGAGTTATTTTCACACTGGGTGGATCTGATGGGCCAGCAGCTATGAAACCTGGCAGGAGAAAGGGATAATATCTCTACTCTGCATTTTGTTCCATTGGTATAATTACTATGAAGATTATAGATTAATTAAACAGGCTCCTAGTTACCATAATACCCTCTTTGTAATCCAAAGATGAGGGATTTCATTCTACACAACCTTTTCATTTCTTTCTGAATAGAAACCACTAAAATTAGCTCCAAGTCATTACTGGGCTGTCAAATGGAAGTGTCTTCAGCATACTCACTTCCTGTCAATACTACCTGACAATCCTAGAATCATTTAAACCTTCTCACAAGTGGCTGTGGGAAGCACATCATTTCATTTTAACTCTAGAGCTTACTGAAGGTCACACTGAGATAGTCTGTAAAAACATGAGACAATGTCTCTTGATGTTTACAAAGTATTCTAAGTTTATTTATGTATATTGTTTTGTTTCCAAGACCTCTGATAACTACTATAATGACAAACACACACATTTCCTTTTTACCCATAGGAAAATTGTTTTGGGTTTGCGTTCTTCTCTTTCAGGTTTAGTAGTAATCTTGACCCCAATATTTATGATAAGATTTTTTTCTTAAAAAAGGTAATTTTTATCAAACATGCTCTTTAATTAGAATAGACACAGAAGGGCGCCTGGGTGGCTCAGTTGGTTAAGCGACTGCCTTCGGCTCAGGTCATGATCCTGGAGTCCCGGGATCGAGTCCTGCATCGGGCTCCCTGCTCAGCAGGGGGTCTGCTTCTCCCTCTGACCCTCTTCCCTCTTGTGCTGTCTCTCATTCTCTCTCTCAAATAAATAAAATCTTTAAAAAAAAAAAAAAAAAAAGAATAGACACAGAATGGGGCGCCTGGGTGGCTCAGTCAGTTAAGCGTCTGCCTTCAGCTCAGGTCATGATCCTGGGTCCTGGGATCGAGTCCCGCATCGGGCTCCCTGCTCCATGGGAAGCCTGCTTCTCCCCCTCCCACTCCCCCTGCTTGTGTTCCCTCTCTCGCTGTGTCTCTTGCTGTCAAAAAATAAATAAAATCTTAAGAAAGAAAAAGAATAGACACATAAGCACTATCTACTAATAGGCCCTAAAATCTATATGCCTCTAAGATAACACTGAAAAAAAAATTCATCCTATTTCTGTTTTTCTTTATACATTAGGGAAAATGTAGATTTTTTTGTCTCTGAGACATTTGAATATTTTCCTAAATTTATCATTTTTCTGATAAACATTCAAGTTTATCATAATTATGCATAGAAAGGTCACAACCATGGTTTCTTCCAACTATTACAGCCATCTTTATAGTACATCCTTCATTGCATTTAGACCAGCTTAGTATATAATTTATGTTCTCAAACCTTAATTTACTTGAAGCCTTCAAAAGTTATATATATATAGTTATGTATATATGAATATATAGTTATATATATATGAATATATATATATAGTCATTCATTCCATGGTTCCAATTTCTAAGATTTTTTTTCTAGTTGTACATATTCTCATTATAAAAGCCAGTCACAGTCCTTACTGGGTTACAGATTAGATTTTTTTTTAAGTTTTTATTTTAATTCCAGTATAGTTAGCATACAGTGTTATATTAGTTTCAGGCGTACAATATAGTGATTCAGCAATTCCACACATCACCCGGTGCTCATCACAGCAAGTGTTCTCCTTAATCCCCATCGCCTATTTCACCCATCACTACCTCCCCTCTGGTAACTATCAGTTTGTTCTCTATAGTTCAGAGTCTGTTTCTTGGTCCCTCTCTGTCTCTCTCTCTTTTCCTTTGTTCATTTGTGAGTGAAATCATATGGAATTTGCCTTTCTCTGACTGACTTATTTCACTTAGCATTATACTCTCTAGCTCCATCCATGTCATTGCAATTGCAATGGCAAGATTTTATTCTATTTTATAGTTGAGTAATATTCCAGTGTGTGTGTGTGTGTGTGTGTGGTGTGTGTGTGTACCACATCTTCTTTATCTATTTATCAATACATGGACACTTGAACTGCTTCCATATCTTGGCTATTGTAAATAATGCTGCTATAAACATAGGGCTGCATGTATCCCTTTGAATTACTCTTTTTGTATTCTTTGGGTAAATACCCAGTAGTGCAATTACTAGATCATAGGGTAGTTCTATTTTTAGCTTTGTAAGGAACCTCCATACTGTTTTCCACAGGGGCTGCACCAGTTTTTTTCTCAGCAACAGTGCATGAGGGTTCCTTTTTTCTCCACATCTTCACCAACACCTGTTGTTTCTTGTGTTTTTGATGTTAGCCATTCTGACAGGTGTGAGGTGATATCTCATTGTAGTTTTTTTTAAGTTTTATTTAAATTCCAGTAGTTAACATACAGTGTAATATTCATTTCGGGTGTACAATTTAGTGGTTCAACATTTTCATACAATACCAGGTGCTCATTACAACAAGCGTGCTCCTTAATCCTCTCTCTATAGTTTTGATTTGCATTTCCCTGATGGCAAATGATGATGACCATCTTTTCATGTGTCTGTTGATCAGGTTACAGTTTAGACTGATGGAAGAAAACTATGATCAGGGAAAGAAGGTAGATACACCTATTCATTTCTCTCAGAAGCTGCCCCTTTAAGAAGTTGTACATGGACAGTCACTGAAGTTCACATTTTCAGTACAATCACATTAAAAAATCATAGGGGCACCTGGGTGGCTCAGTCGGTTAAGCACCCAACTCTTGATTTCAGCTCAAGTCATGATCTCAAGGTTGTGAGATTGAGCCCTGCACTGGGCTCCACACTGGACGTGGAACCTGCTTAAGATTCTCTCTCCCTCTCCCTTTGCCCCTCCCCACTCCAAAAAATTATAATGACATCATGAATAATGTTTATTGCAACTGTGGATTATGAAACACTCACAATTCTCAAAAGTTATAAATTTACATCTGAAGACTATCAGAAACAAAGTATATTTAAGTAAAGCATAGTATTGATTAAAGTATATTTAATGTTTAAATGTAGAAAGAAAAAAGGAAAAGTCAGATATTAAAAAACATAAATTCATATCTCATAATATTAACCATCGGCCTAGGGAACAACAGATTGGCTATAAACTATGTGAAGAATTTGAATGTTTATTCTTAGACTCCTGTGTGTGATTCTTTTCTCTTTTTTTTTAAGACTTTTTTTTTTGAGAGAGAGAGAGTGAGAGACAGCAGGAGCAGGAGAGAGGGAGAGGGAGAAGCAGACTCCCCACTCAGCAGGGAGCCCGATGCAGGACTCAATCCCAGGACCTTGAGATCATGACCTGAGCCGAAGGCAGATGCTTAACTGACTGAGCCACCCAGGCGCCCCTCCTATGTGTGATTCTATGATGATAAATACACCACTGTAACAAAAAATTATTCATTTCTACGCAAATTGATGAATACCAACTACGTGCATAGTGAAAAAAACACTATACTCTGCCTCAAGGAATTCACAGACTAATGGAAAATAAAGACAAATTCTGATGTTAGATACATTTTTCTGAATAAATCCCCAAGTCTTCCCATTAATAAAAGACACATGTGCTTCTGTAATTTATAATTACAAACAAATGATCTCTTTATTTTAATAAGTAAAAACTTCCATTCCATTCAGGCACTAATGTAAAATAGTCACTCACTTACCACCTGCCATCCCATTTGCTAATGCACACAGGAAAAGGACACTTTTTGTTGAGTGTCACAAACTGGATATTCAGTTTTGAAAACTAAGTATTATGAAATGCTTATAAAATATTTTGGTTAGAAGAAATAACCAGGCGATGAGCCTTCATTTATTCCACGTTAACATAACAAAAATTATACGGCTTCATAAACTAACAAATTACAGAGAATCCTCTGTGTCTGCTATTTTCTTATCCCCAGCAGGTCTCTTCAATTATGTCTCCCATGTTTCATAAATTTAAATAATGAATCATCACCCACTCCAAAAAAGTTCATCAAAGATGGTAACATTAATGACTGCCAGTATCTTCTTCTGCAGACAACATTAGCTAATACTCTCAGAAGAATGGATGCGTACCATGGTCTTCCCTCAAAAGGAATCTATACCAAACAACTGGACACAGGAATGGAATAGGAAGCATCCTTGTTTGTTCAGATGCCCACTGGCAGGCAAGGGAGAGAGTGAGCAGAGCTTCCTTGCAGTATGGCCATCTCTGGCTTCTTAGTAATTCATAACAACCAGACTATCCTCTTCAGAGACTCTCAAGGACTTCCAGCTCATTAGAAATGGCTTGATGTCCTTTGTTTGTGTTGTGCATACAATATGCCCGGCACAGGCAACCTTCATCTTGCATCTGAAGGTTAAAAGGGTCCTCCCTCTAATATAATTCAACCACCACTTGCACAATCTCAAATATTTTGCAACTAGATAACAACCTAATGTCAAATTTATCAACTATATCCAAGATAAATTTTCCAGGTCACTTCAGAAGCTGGCTGCCAGTCTTAGAAACCTCTGTCTCTAGGTGATAACCTTTTCTCTTCTAGGCCTCTTGTGAAATTATCCACACTATTTTTGTCATTCTGTAACCTACAGACTAAATGGTCATCTAACCACTATCACCACACTGGATATACAACTGTGAAAGAATATCAATGACCTGGCCACTGCAACTTCTACTGGAAAGGGGAAAAAGAAAAGGAAGGAAAGGGCTGGAATGAATAGGAGCGGGGAGTTGGTAATTTTTAAATTTCCAAATACCCATGCAGTGAAAAAGAAAAAGAAACTGAAGGGTAGAGGAAGCCACTCTTTCATCTCTGCAATTGAACACAAGGCTGGGGCTTGAATGTAGGTCTTTCCTCTTCTGCAACCTGTTCTGTGTTCCTCCTGCCTTCAGCCAGTGCCTCACAGGACCATGGTCTCCTGGGATAAGCCAACCCAGTGGAACTGAGCCCTCAATGCTACTTAAAGTTGCAGTTCTTTTTTGTTCACTTTTTTGCAAAAAGCAGGAAGCACTAATTCTCCTTGGTATGATTAAATAAACTGTCTAACAACACAGTCCTTATCTCTATGTAGTTCCCTAATGGCTCAAGGAGCCCCTGAATCCCCAGGTAGCCATCTCAGGTTCAAGTTAAGTGGGATTGTTATAAAGTTCCGATGGGGTGTGAACCCATCCTCTGCTCTAGATTTATAGAACTAATTAGATATAGAGTTACTTGTACATTTGTAAACCAGTCCTGACAATGATACCTCTTCATTCTCTCTCAGGTCCATCCCCTCATCCCACCTCCACTGCCACAGCTTTAGTTCAGCACTTCATCACTTCTCATTGGGGTTATGCACTTATCACACAGCCCTGTGGGTGATGATCTGCCTATATTTCTATGAGACAGTATTATAACTTCCCTGTGGGCAGGCATCATATCCTACATGACTTTTTTTTGCCAGCACATTATAAACTGCTGGGCATATATTAGATACTCAGGAAAAAAAAAAAGTTTGTAGAATGAACTCATTTCTTGGCTTTTCTTCCTCTCACCAGTCTCTTCCCCCTAATCTACCTTCCACAATGCTACCAAAATAATCTTCCTGAAATATAAATCTGATCATGCCATGTGTCTGGCTAAAATCCCTTTACAATACCTAAAAGCCTTCAGGATAACATGCAAAATACTTGTCTTGTATTCATGCCAACCCCTTGTCTGTGTTGCCCGAAGGGAAATCTCATTAAACTCCGTCTCTACCAAAGCAGTTCCCTACCTCCCATGCTCTGTCACGCACACCTCCAAGACATCATTCAGGCAGTTCCCTCTGTCTAGGATGCCCTTGCTACCTTGATTCCCCAAACTAATGTCTTCATCCTTCAGAATTCGGATCAAGTGTCAATCTCTCCTGGAAGCATGCCCTAACTCTTCCATCTGGATTAGATGCTTCTCTGGGCTTTCAAAACACTCCACGCACAGTTTTAGCACAGCATTTATCACACTGAACAATAATTTTCTGTTGACTCATACATCTCCCCACTTAGACTGAAAACTCCTTGAAAGCTTGGGGATATCTCATTCATGTTTGAATTTCTGCTGCCTGGCACAGTGTTTGGAATAATATCAGTTGTTTAAAAAAATCGACAAATGAATATAGAAATAAGTAAATCATGCTTTGCATGATTTGTTATTTCCACATCCACTGTTGTGTTTGATTCTCACTTTAGTACCATGAAATTAAATGTACAGATACCAGAGTCTCTATTATGCTGATAAAAAGACAAAAAGGGTATCTGCCACATGATTATGCCACTAGTAAATCAAAGATTTAGGTTTTTTTTGTTTTGTTTTGTTTTTAAGTAATCTGTACACCCAACATGGGGCTCAAACTCACAACCCTGAGGTCAAGAGTTTTATGCCCTACCAACTGAGCCAGCCAGGTGTTCCCAAGGATCTAAGTTTCAAATCCAGGTCCCTCTGGCTTCAAATGCAGTATTTATAATGGCAATATTCACGGATGCCTTAGCAGCTGCTCAGCACAGAAATTTAGCCACCTCATGGGTCAAATTGCCCAAAACTTGTTCTGTGCTCTATGAAGTATCTGGTTATTAACCTCAACCCACCTGGATTATTCTGAATTCCTTCTTCACTTATCCCTAGTCAGCACTATGTTGGTTCTGTCTGTAAATGGCTAGCTCAGATGATCACAGCACAGTGCCAAGGAGAGAAGAATTATAAGGTTAGGATGTGTCTATGAAGCTAGGTTGGATTAATTCATCCAACACTATGCACATGTTCTTAACTCATACCAACTTCCTAGCAAACTAAGTATCCTAGGCTGACAGAGACTAGTTAAGATAATGTGAATTGATCCTGGCAGATCCTGAAATTTGTTCTTTGAACCCTACATTTTAAAGCAAATAAGAAAATGAAGCAATTCTAGAAGCCAATTACTCTACATATCCAGGAAGACAGTGTTACTGTGGCAAAAAAAGAGAATTTGCTCCAGCTTTTGAAAATATTTTCTTAACTTCTAACATCTGCTCATTACTGTTGCAAAGAAAATTAATAATATCTTCAAGCTTTTAAGTCCTCAGTATCACCCACTGATACCATTTTTTTCTCTCTCTTTACTTAAGTTTTTTGTAAACTGGTAGGATTCTACACACTGCATTTATACATGATTCAAAGGAAATTCTAGAACATTTTCAAAATAAAAGCTATAGTTATAATAACTCCTTATTTATAGAGAATCTACTCTGTACCAGGCACTGTGGTAAAGGCTAAATATTTGTTGACTCATTTATGAACTCAAAAACCACAAAAAGCAGCAGTATTTATCCCCCTTTAAATACAGGATAAAAAATGTTCTGAGAGGTTATACGGCTTTCTTAATATCCCAAGTCTGCTAAAGTAAAAGAACTTGACTTTGAACTAGTATATCCAGCTCTAAACACCATGCTTTATGCTACTGAATCACTATGGCACATAGTAAGTGCTCAATATTTTTGTGTAAATAAGCCAACTGTGGTTGAACCTGTCTTTACCCTAAGATGTTGAAGCTATTCATAAAAAAAGCTTACTGACGCGACATTAGATCTGACTGTCTAAAATAACTTTGTTAAGGAATGTACTTTAAGGATTTCGGGGTTTTTTTTTTTTAATGTACTTTAGGGTTTAATCACATTACTTTCACCTCAGTGGCCAGTGCAACCCTGAATGTTTAATTATGATACTAGTTTTATACCTAATCAATCTTTTTCATTAAAATCCAGTGAAGCAGACAACTGAGATAATTACTGCAGAATCATCTTAATTAAAAATTTTAGCTTCTAATTAAGTCATTGTTTATCTCATCAGGAAACAGTTAGGATTCATGACAGGGCTGCCCTATTCATTAAATTTTTTAGCCTTTTTTGAGGTTGGACATAGCCTATGATACTCCTACCTATGTGAGCATTTGTGTTTACACATGCACATATGCTCACATATACTTAGGAGTGTTTTAACTGTAACAGAGGAAAATAATTAATAAAAAGCATGAACTCCAATGGAAATTCTGTCAGTGAAACCCCTGATCCAGTATTTATGTCTCAGCTAATTACAAAATGTTCAAAAGTGAATTATTTATACTTCCATTGCTAGTTGAATACATAATTATATTCACAAATGAACAAAAGCTGCCCTAAAACTTCTTACAAGTTATGAATTTAAACAAGGACTGTTGAACATCCACTCAAGTCTTGGCAGCATAAAGAAATAATTATTATTTCCCTAGATCCCCATTTCTGGAAAATTTCTTTTCACCATGAGAATCATGCAGACAGGACTTCAGAAGCAAGTCACAGTCTCCTTAGAGTGTAGGAAACTCCATCCAATCAGATGGTAAATACAGCCATGATACCTTGTCCCTCGAGAAACCCAGCTTCATTACTCACTGCACCTGCAGTGAAGCCTCCAAGTGTATGTGTATTGCTGTGTAATTCATAACCAAATACTGGCAAATGCTTTAAGTCACTATCCTTTGCTTTGACAGTACAAGACCATTCTTAAAATTTCACAATGGTAGTTCTTGCTCCATTAAACTTAGGTAAAATTAACCACTGGAATTGGCTTAAGGATAATTTAAATTTATGAATATAAACCACAGTAAAAGTTCCTATGTGGAACTGTTTGGAAGCCAAATGGCTTCCATCAGCTATGACAATGACAAGCATGGCCTCACACAAATCAAAGTTTACAACAGGCAATCAAGTATTTTAAGCTCACAAGGAAAAATCCCACTCAATTTTTCATGCTAGCAGTTAGCTCACATAAAAGCTATGGGAGGTGGGGGGTAGGTAGAGGCAAGAAATAAAGTTCAATTCATCATCTACAACTAAAGTTTTAAGATTATCCTCTGAGGGGGGAAGATGTAGGAATTTGGGGAAATGACAACCTGTCCCCAACAACCAAGTGCTTTCTTTCTCTCCCTACAATTGCCATTGCCCTCCCACCCCAAGAACAGTGGACACTACAGCTTTCTAATGAAGTAAGCAAGTGCTTGCTTTGCACTTACTCTTGGACAATGGACATATGATCTTTAAGTGCTCAGCATCCTCGTAAATGACATCAAAAATAATTTCAAACTGGAAAGGGGACTAGCATCAAAAGATAAAAATTCAAACTTCCCTTGAAGAAATCTTGGAAGTAATTACTGCTCTCAGTATGAAAAAAAAAAGATGGACGTAGAAGAGAATTATAGTCTAGGGTGGGGTATTTTCCCTGAAAGTTACTAAACACACCTGATTATATTATACTCTTGTTATGAAGCTTTATTCCTTGGACATACAACAAACAGAAAGCATAAGATTAAATATGCATAAAAACCAGACTTCCAAATGAACACCAGCATTCAGATTTTTACACACATTCAAAGGTGCATTTTCTTCTGGGAACAATTTGTACATAGTTCCAGATGTTTTCCCTTCCAGAAAACAACAAACACTACTCAGCATCCATTTTGCCACTGTAAGCAATAGGCACTTTAACTCCTGTCTGCTGCACCATGGCCCACTGTTATTACAGCCAATGCCTCACCCGGACTTGTACTGTATATTGATGCTGAAAGAATCCATTCAGATAAATTACTGACTGGCAGCAGATGAGCTGATAAGGAGAGAGCATCATTATTTTACAAAATGGTCAATGCAGAGTACTGTAAAATAAAAATATAACCAAGGAATGCTTCACAAATGTAGCACATTTTATGGCAAAGGGGCTGATGAATAATGTGCCTCTGGAGACCATGCACTCTTCTTTCCCTGTACTGATTGTGACATGCAGGACAATGTTATGCTGCTGGAAGTGTCCAGCCACCACGGTTAATTGGCTTATAAATTCTTTTGGCAGCAGAATACTGATGGCTTGATAAATGGATTATTAAAATAAAGGAGCACAAGGGCATAATGAGGAAAATTCTCAGAAAGCTGTTGGGGCTTCTAATTCCTAACTCAGCTGTTATGGAAGGATAAGAATAACTATCATTAGAGCCACCATTTCTTGAGTATTTACTATGTTCCAAGCCCTGGATTCACATACTATGATGGTTAATTTTATGTGTCAACTTGACTGGGTCATGGGATCCCCCGATATTTGGTTAAGCATTACTTCTGGGTGTGTCTGTAAGGGTGCTTCCAGAAGAAATTAGCATTTGAATCAGTGGACTCAGTAAAGCAGATGGCCCTCCCCAGTATGGGTGGGCATCACCCAATCCACTGAGGGCCTCAATATATCAAGAAGGTGCAACACCCAAAAAACAGATAAACCAATTTAAAAATGGGCAGAAGATATGAATGGGCATTTCTCCAAAGAAGACATATGGATGGCCAACAGACACATGAAAAGATGCTCAACATCACTCACCATCAGGGAAATGTAAATCAAAACTACAATGGAGGTATCACCTCACACCTGTCAGAACGGCTAAAATCAAAAACACAAGAAACAACAGGTGTTAGTGAAGATGTGGAGAAAAAGGAACCCTCGTGGAAAACCCAAAAGAGTCCACCCCAAAACTGCTAGAACTCATACAGGAATTCAGTAAAGTGGCAGGATATAAAATCAATGCACAGAAATCAGTGGCATTTCTATACACCAACAAGACAGAAGAAAGAGAAATTAAGGAGTCGATCCCATTTACAATTGCACCCAAAACCATAAGATACCTAGGAATAAATCTAAACAAAGAGGCAAAGGATCTATACTCAGAAAACTATAGAATACTTATGAAAGAAATTGAGGAAGACACAAAGAAATGGAAAAATATTCCATGCTCATGGATTGGAAGATCAAATATTGTGAAAATGTCTATGCTACCTAGAGAAATCTACACATTTAATGCAATCCCTATCAAAATACCATCCACTTTTTTCAAAGAAATAGAACAAATAATCCTAAAATTTGTATGGAACCAGAAAAGACCCCAAATAGCCAGAGGAATGTTGAAAAAGAAAAGCAAAACTGGCGGCATCACAATTCCAGACTTCAAGCTCTATTACAATGCTGTCATCATCAAGACGGTATGGTACTGGCACAAAAACAGACACATAGATCAATGGAACAGAATAGAGAGCCAAGAAATGGGCCCTCAACTCTATGGTCAACTAATCTTCGACAAAGCAGGAAAGAATGTCCAATGGAAAAAAGACAGTCTCTTCAACAAATGGTGTTGGGAAAATTGGACAGCCACATGCAGAAGAATGAAACTGGGCCATTTCCTTACACCACACACAAAAATAGATTCAAAATGGATGAAAGACCTAAATGTGAGACAGGAATCCATCTAAATCCTTGAGGAGAACAAAGGCAGCAACCTCTTCGACCTCAGCCACAGCACTTCTTCCTAGAAACATTGCCAAAGGCAAGGGAAGCAAACGAAAAAATGAACTATTGGGACTTCACCAAGATAAAAAGCTTTTGCACAGCAAAGGAAACAGTCAACAAAACCAAAAGACAACCAACAGAATGGGAGAAGACATTTGCAAATGATGTATCAGATAAAGGGCAAGTATCCAAAATCTATAAAGAACTTATCAAACTCAAAACCCAAAGAACAAAGAATCCAATGGGCAGAAGACATGAATAGACATTTCTGCAAAGAAGACATCCAAATGGCCAACAGACACATGAAAAAGTGCTCAACATCGCTCAGCATCAGGGAACTACAAATCAAAACCTCAATAAGATACCACCTCACTCCAGTGAGAATGGCTAAAATTAATAAGTCAGGAAATGACAGATTTTGGCAAGGATGAGGAGAAAGGGGAACCCTCCTACACTGTTGGTGGGAATGCAAGCTGGTGCAGCCACTCTGGAGAACAATACGGAGGTTCCTCAAAAAGTTAAAAATAGAGCTACCCTATGACCCAGCAATTGCACTACTGGGTATTTACCCCAAAGATACAAATGGAGTGATCCGAAGGGGCACATGCACCCCAATGTGTTTATAGCAGCAATGTCCACAATAGCCAAACTATGGAAAGAGCCCAGATGTCCATCGACAGATGAATGGATAAAGAAGATGTGAAGATGTGGTGTACACACACACACACAATGGAATATTATACAGCCATCAAAAAATGAAATCTTGCCACTTGCAATGACATGGAGGGAACTATAGAGGGTATTATGCTAAGCAAAATAAGTCAGAGAAAGATAAGTATCATATGATCTCACTGATATGTGGAATTTGAGAAACAAGACGGAGGATCATAGGGGAAGGGAGGGAAAATGAAACAAGACGAAACCAGAGAGGGAGACAAACCATAAGAGACTCTTAATCTCAGGAAACAAACTGAGGGTTGCTGGAGTGGGGGGTGGGGTGGGAGGGATGGGGTGGCTGGGTGATGGACACTGGGGAGGGTATGTGTTGTATTGAATGCTGTGAATCGTGTAAGACTGATGAATCACAGACCTGTACTGCTGAAAAAAATAATACATTATATGTTAATAAAAAAATGGTGCAGCCCCTGTGGAAAACAGTATGGAGGTTACTTAGGAAGCTAAAAATAGAACTACCCTATGATCTAGTAATTGCACTACTGGGTATTTACCCAAAGAATACAAAAAGAGTAATTCAAAGGGATACATGCAGCCCTATGTTTATAGCAGCATTATTTACAATAGCCAAGATATGGAAGCAGTTCAAGTGTCTATGTATTGATAAATAGATAAAGAGGATGTGGTATATATATACAATGGAATTTTATTCAGCCATAAAAAAAGAATGAAATCTTGCCATTTATAATGACATGGATGGAGCTAGAGAGTATAATGCTAAGTGAAATAAGTCAGTCAGAGAAAGGCAAATTCCATATGATTTCATTCACAAATGAACAAAGGGAAAAAGAGAGAAAGAGAGCAAGAGTGAGATAAACCAAGAAACAGACTCTTAACTATAGAGAACAAACTGATAGTTACCACAGGGCAGGTGTGGGGGGGGGATGGGTGAAATGGGGGATTAAAAGGTACACTTATGATGAGCACTGAGTAATGTACAGAATTTCTGATTCACTATATTGTACACCTTAATCTAATAGAATACTGAATGTGAACTATACTGGAATTAAAATTTTAAATTTATTTTAAAAATAGATGAAGAAGGTGGAAGAAGAATTTGGCCCTTCCTGCCTGGTTGCTTGAACTGGAACATGGATCTTCTCCTGGCCTCAATGTTCCTGTCTCTCAAGCCTTCAGAATTGGGCTAAATTATACTACTGGCTTTCCTGGTTCTCTAGCTTGCAGATGGCAGATCATGGGACTTCTTAGCCTCTGTTACTGTATGAGCCAATTCCTTACAATAAATCTCTTCCTAGATATATCCTATTGGTTCTGTATGTCTAGAAAACCCTAATATACATACATTCTCTTAATCTATGAGGAACACTCCTGTGAAGAAGATATTATTATTCCTATTTTATAGACAAAACCCATATTCTTAACCACTTTGCTACACTGAATCTGATATTCAGAATATCTTGGAATATAAAATTCCAGTTTTTGGGGCGCCTGGGTGGCTCAGTAGTTAAGCGTCTGCCTTCGGCTCAGGTCATGGTCCCAGGGTCCTGGGATCAAGCCCCGCATCGGGCTCCCTGCTCGGCGGGAAGCCTGCTTCTCCCTCTCCCACTCCCCCTGCTTGTGTTCCCTCTCTCGCTGTCTCTCTCTGTCAAATAAATAAATAAAATCTTAAAAAAAAAAAAATTCCAGTTTTTTAGAAGGCAAGGGTTTGTAATTTTCAATACAGATGCTTTAAAAAAAAAAAACTATGGGGGTGCCTGGGTGGCTCAGTCGGTTAGGTGTCTGACTCCTGATTTTGGCTCAGGTCTTGATCTCAGGGTCATGAGATTCAAAACCATGTCAGGCTCTGCACTCAGCAGGGAGTCATGCTTGAGATTTTCTCCCTCTACCCTTCTCTCTCTCTCTCTCTCTATCTCTCTCTCTCTCTCTCTCTCTCTGAGTCTGCTTGAGATTCTCTCCCTCCCCCTCTTGCTCTGCCCCTCTCCCCATTCATGCTCTCTCTCTCAAATAAATAAATAAATCTTTTTAAAAAAACTATTAAGAAAATAACCAGGAGGCACTTAATTCCATTTTTTAAAACAACCCAGTAGAAAAAAATCTATTCATAGAATAAAATTCACTAACTTAGGCTAAAATGCAACACAAAATAATTTTTGTGTATTTCACATTATATTTTTAGCCCCATTAATGTTGGCAAGCATGAGTTGATCAGGTATCTTTCAAAGCATTTCATAAATAATGTAAAAACAACCCAAAACACATCTAATGGAAACACAAAATAATTTATTATTTTTTGGTAAATATTATATTTATCTACCTGCACCCTCAATAGTGAAACAAAATAATTTAAGAGAGAATACAGACCTTCAGCCAACATAGTGTAAGCTCATGTTCACAAAACGGTAAAATTACCCTAGAGAACTAGGCAATTTTAACAATTTTGTAACTTATTTTTATTTACCAGAAAGAGAGAAGATGGATAGATGGATGGATGGATGGATGGATGGATGGATGGATGGATGGAGAGATGATATAGATAGATGATAGATAGATAGATAGATAGATAGATAGATAGATAGATAGATAATAGAACAATTGAAAGGAATCATTTATAAGCAAACATCAGAATTTTAGACCCTTAAAGGTTACCTATTCCTAGTTCCCCAAACACAATTTAGCCCCTACAGGACAAAGTAGACAATATTTAGCTTAATAGTTTCCTATAGCTGGTGTAACAAATTACACACAACAACAAAACAAATGTAATATCTTACAGTTCTGGAGATAAAAGGTCCAAAATGGGTTTTATGAGCTAAATTCCAAGTGTTGGCAGAGCTGCATTCTTTCTGGAGGCTCTGGGAGAGAGTCCAGTTCCTTGCCTTTCCCAGCTTATAGAGGCTGCCTGCATTCCTTGCCTTATGACCCCTTCCTCCATCTTCAGAGAAGATCACTTCAACTTCTGCTTCCAACATCACATCTCCTTTTCTTTTTTTTTTTTTAAAGATTTTATTTATTTATTTGACAGAGAGATAGATAGTGAGAGCAGGAACACAAGCAGGGGGAGTGGGAGAGGGAGAAGCAGGCTTCCCGCCAAGCAAGGAGCCCGATGCGGGGCTCCATCCCAGGACCCTGGGATCATGACTGGAGCCGAAGGCAGACGCTTAACGACTGAGCCACCCAGGCGCCCCCACATCTCCTTTTCTAACTCTGACCCTCTTGCCTTCTTCTTATAAGAACCCATATGATTACATTGGGCCTACCTGGGTAATCTGGTCTACTCTTCCCATCTCAAGATCCTTAACCCCATCTACAAAGCTCCTTTGCCATATAAGGTAACATATTCACAAAGTCTGAGGATTGGGACATGGACATGGACACCTCTGGGGAGCCCTGATTCTGTCTACCACAAACTCTCTGTAAGACAACTATCACAGCTGGGGGAAGAAGGGAAGCCAGGACCTTCTTTATTTAAGGAACTAACTTATTACCTATCATAAACGTGGCCAAAGGAAGGTAGACCTAAGGGATGATCCCCAGAACTTCTCTTACATATTTATTGCACTTGGTAATCCCATCCAATTTGTCTTAAATACTATGTACATGCCAAGGATTCCAAAATTACCTCTCCCAATCAGAGTCTATAACCAACTACCTACTCAACACACCCACTTGGATGTCTACTAGGCAGGCACCTCTGACTCAGCACATCTAAAATTGAGCTCTTCACTCCCTCTCTCCCAAACCTGCTTCTCTTACAGTCTTCCCTACCTCCATTAAGAACAAATTTCTCCTTCCAGTTATTCAGGCAAAAACCTTAAAATTATTCTTGACTCCTTTATTATTTTCACAGCCTACATCTAATCCATCAGCAAACTCTGTCAGTATTCCATTCAAAATATATCCAGAATCCCATATCTTCTCATCTCCACACCCTGATCCAAGCCACCACCATCCCCCTCCTGTGTTCTTTCAATAACCTATTAACTGGTCACATTCCTTTTACCCTTTCCCCCTCTGGCATATTCTCAACATAGCTGCCAGCATGGTCTTGATAAACCCTGAGTGTGGTGGATGTTATGGGGTACCACCAAGATGCCCCCTTCAGAACTGAACTACTCTCTATGCCAGCAGCCTGGAGCATTGGCTGCCAATGGCCTGCACCTGAGTGTCCTCTTGGAATTGCCCTCACCTAACAGGAGCTGCCTCACTCAAGTTTTGCCTTTCCCTTCAGGCATAAACAATGTCTGATCAATGTGGAGATACAAAAGCTCCACCCCTTTTCCTCAATGTGAGCCATGGCAGCTGCAAGGCTCCCTTCAGATCAGCGGAGGCCTCTGCTGCAACTGTATCACATTTCATCTCCTCCCCTGGCCAGTCCTGCTCCCCAACTCACTCAGAGGTGTTGCTTCTGAGAACATTTCCAAAATAAACCTACTACATATAACTAAGCATCTCAGAGCCTATTTCCAGGAGAACTGGACTTAAGACACTAAATCAAGATCACATCCCTTTCCTGGTCAGAAACTTCCAATTACTTTCCATTTCAAATAAAACCCACTGTCCTTATAATGACCTAAAAGCCTTAAGTGAAATGGCCTTAAGTCTTAAGTGAAACCCACTGTCGCCTCATCTACTACTACTCTTGTCCCTACTACACTAACCAACCACATGCCAAGCACACTCCTTCCATTGGCTGTTCCCTTATCTGGAACACTCTTCCTCCACATATCCATAGTGTTTACTCACCTCTTTCAAGTCTTTACTGAAATGACACTTTGGTAGAGAAGCCTTTCTTGATCATCCTATGACACTGGAATTGCCCTACACTCCCATACTTCATACCCTACTTTGTTTTTCTCCATAGCACTCACCCAAACATATGCTATAATACGTGGTTTGCTATATGTATTATCTTGCTTATCTCACTATGAAGCATTTTGTGTGTGTGTGTCTCTTTCATTCACTGCTGTATCCTCTATGCTTCAAACAGTGCCTGACACATGGTAGGTCTTCAGAGTACTTGTTGAATGAATGAATGAGGGCCGATTGTGTACCAGACACCTCTCTAGACTTATTTGCATATATCATCTCATTTCATACTTATAACAACCCCTCGAGAGAGAGAAGTATTATGACATCCATGTTTCAAATGAGAAAACAGTCTCTGATAATCAGGATATCACATACAGAAGTGAAAAAGCCCAGATGTGAACCCCTGTTGGTCTAAATGCAAAGTCACATTCTTTCCACTATACTAGGTATTCAGGTACACAATTAGAGCACATAAGGATGACTACCTGACTCACTCAGAGAACCTGTCCCACTGCAGTTAGATTACTCTGTTCCCAAACAAATGTAATCTCAACTGAAAAGACAATTCTAAAAAACAATTTCATTTTATAAAATGTCCATGTGTTCACTGTTACTGTAGATATTCCACAAAATATTTAAAATTCCTAGCTTTGTAGTAATTGCTGTTATATATGCCTACAAAAGATTAATTAACATGCCGATAACTTCTTGCACACACCGAAACCTTCCCCAAAGCTAATTACATTGTTAGTAGTGTTTGGAACAGTAGGGGGCGGGCGAGGGGTGCAAGTGTTGATAGAAAACAAAAGCCTGGGCTTTATATCTGAGTTAATGGAAAAAAATAACTCTCTTTTTCCTACTTAGCGAAAGAAAGCTCTATAAAGGAAGTGGGATTACATGAGCTTTCTAAACTCCAGAGAGGAGGAAGTTTGGCAAGTTGACACTATGGTCTTATTCAGTGCTCAACACCCATTAACTTCAGAGAAAACTTCTAGCCTGGATCAGCTGGGCAGGATGCAATGCAAATGGGAAATGAGCCTGACCCCATCACAAAAACCTTCAGCTCCATACACATGTGGGTCTGATGGAATCCACTGACATAAAAGGAAGGTGAGAAAGCTCCAAATTGGCTTTTACCATCTAAGGATGTTCACACACAAAGCGTGCATTGTACCCACTAATGAAAGACATGTGCTAGAGCGGTTACACATTGCAACTGAATGCAAAACTAATGACATGAAAGCCACGGTGCCTCTACACTGACCCCTGTCAAACCTGGGCCCGACTTGTAACAGGCAGAGCTAAACCAATTTATCACTGAAGTATGCATCATTTAATAAAGACTGGTGTGACTCAACCTGCCACAAATGCTGAAAGCTTGAGGAAATGGCCTCCCAAGTCCCCTTGTCCTTTTCCCAAGCTCATCTTTAACCCTTCAGGGATGGACAGACTGACTGAAGTAAAAGTTTAAATAACCTTAGGGTAGCCTGACTTTATGGATCCTGGGGTCACTTGAAAATTACTACTCTGGCAGAGTTAACACCTGTTTCTGTAATTCAATGGAGTGTGAATTAAGTGGAAAGGAGCCATTCTCTTTTTTGAACCACCACTGGCATCTTGAAACTGTAGGTCAAATGATGTTTCCATATGCCAAAAGCCAACGTCGGTTTTACTAGTGGCATTTACAGAGTCATTATCAAAATATATTTTAATTTAAATAAAAATGAATCCTATAGGCTTTAGGCTCTGCCCAAAACTTCATATTTTCAAGAGAAATAAAAAATCCTGCTAACCCCATCACTGTCATAGAAACAGAAAAATCAATGCATTACAGGAAGATGTTTCAATAGGAGTGAATCATGCAGGGCTGAGAATAGGGACATCCACATCAATTTTAGACCACTAGAGATAAATGATTTTAGCAAAAATTCAGCTGAAGTCAAGGAAATCATAGCAATTTCTACCATCAGTCCCATACAGAAGCTTTTTAGTAATAGTCAAAGAATATATAGTTAGATAGGCTCTAAGAAGTTAAGAAACCTCCCAAAATCTTTCCTTATTTTATTTCTCTTTTCAGTATACAGTCATTTTTTATGACAAATTTGTACGACTGTAGGAATTGTTTAGGTGCCTTGAAGTCTTATAAAGCTTTTTTTTTTCTTGACAATGCACCAAAGATCATGTTTCTCTTTAACTGAACCAAAAAAGTGGATGAAGCCAAAATGCATTTATTATTAAGTTCAGCAGCCATAGATTATGTTGAAGACTGTAGCACTTTTATGCTCCTTCATCTGGGAAGACACTATTAAAAATCTGCCCATTGTGCTTTTGCATTTCATTCCTTCTTTTTCTTCCACCAAGGTAATGAAAGTATCAAGAGTCTCTGAAATATTGGATAAAGAAAAACAAAAGGAGCATTCACAGCCCAGAAAACTGTTACTAATCACTAAGAGTTTGTTACTAACTTTTATTTTTCTTGAAGTACTTTATCATTTAAGATGTTTTAGACCAGAAAAAAAAATCTGGGATGAGAGACAGAAACTGTTCTAAGCACTTTGTGTATTAACTCAATTTGTACTCAGAACAATGTTATAACAAAGATCCTATTATTATCCCCATCTTACAACCGAAGAAACCAAGGCACAGAGAGGTAAAGTAATTTATCCAAGGTCAATACCTATCAGTGGTAGAGACCAGATTCAAATCAAGACAGCCATACTCCAGAGCCCATGCACTTATTCACATCATATTATCTTCAGAAAGGCAATGAGAACAACTAGAAGCTTTCATCTTAATAATAAACAAACAAACAAAAAATCATTCAGTTTCTGTGTATTCTTATTAAGGTCCCAAAAGGTGAGATTATACATCTCAGTGAATTTCTCTCAGGTGAAATAATGTGGATCCTCAATTCATTTCAAAATTTCATACAAAATATGAAGTATTCTTTTTCTAGGGTAAAGGTGGTTAATTTCTGTTAAGACAAAAAACATCATAATGAGAAGAGCAAGGATGAAATGTTCACTCTTTTAGCTTCGTTATTTTTAGGGTTTAGTTTCATGTTTCAAAATCACCACGTCAGAGTCTCAAAGCAGATGGCCCAAAGCAGGTTTTGACTATCTCCAACCCAATCATATTTGGGAAGTAAGCAACATACAAATTAGAAGTCTAGCAAACAGAAAATCAAAACAAGGCATGTTCTTCTGCAAAAATTAAGTAAATTCCAAGCTCATCATTTTAAAATTCAAATGTCTACCTTTAAAAAACAGCAGAAAAGGAAACAAAATAAAATTTGGCAGGAATATGGATCCTCTCTCTCCAGTCTGCTCTACTCCATATGATTCATCACAAGCTTTCCCCTCCCATTTCCGGATGCTTGACCACCCAGCAGCTTTTATTTCCATTTGCCATGATTTGAAAGGACTTTACACATCTTTTAAGCATTCTGATTGTTTAAATGGAAAATTCGAAATCAGTATCTCCAGAAACTCTTGAGAAATCTGAAGGGGGCAAAAACTTAAAATCGATTTCTAAAAACAAGTATTGTAGGAAATTCCAGAGTGGAATAACTAAGTCAAGTCCACCAAACAAGCAGAGAGATGATCATCCTCTGTAGTAAATATTACTTTCTTTGAACATTTTGCCCTCTCTTATTACACAAAGAATGAAACAAATGCACATGCATGTGTGTGTGCACTCACACACACATTCTTTCCTTTTCAAAAGAGTTGCCTTTGGCAGAAAAGACCAAGGATCCTATTGAAGGTCTTGGTTCATGAAGGAAGTAGGTGGGTGGCCACTGGCTTGGCTTCTGTTTGGTGTCTGAAGATGATCCAGAAGTGATACTGAAGGATCCATCCCTCTCCAAGGTACTGGAGGCCTGAGGCAGTCTATTCTTTATTTTACCTTCTTCCAATCAAGTATGGTGCTCTGTACTTTACAGGAGATTGATTACTGTTGACTGGTTTATATTGTCTGGCAGAGTTAGAGGGAAATTTGAAAGTTAATGAACAATTTAATTCTCCAGAGGATGTCTGCATCGTCTGGAGAATTTTCGTCGTATAGACACAACAGCTTTTAAATACAGCTGTGATATAAGTAATTTCATATAACACTGAGGGTACCTTACAGCCATTTCTTATCACCCAAGTCACTGTAGAATGCATCTTGACAATGATCAGTAATGATACATTATGGGTGGCATGCCAATAGAAGCCCAAATGTGAGACATCAACCATGAGCTAACGTTTCTGATAGGCATGATTTAAAGATAGACCATTATGGCCTTCAACTACCCATAAAGATCCATCTTATAAAATATTATTATTATTTAATTATGAATGTGGCAGTAGGCTCCAGGTTTTTATGTATACCCTGAAGCTATCACTAAAATATTTCAGATAATATAAAAGCATGTACCTGTGTAAATGCTAATAATAATAATACCATGGCAGAGCAGAGCAGAAAGTTAAAAAAATAGATAGAGCATAACTGTGTGTGGGGGCTCTGGTAATTGTAAGAGTCAATGGCCATAGGATTCAAGAAAATAGTCTCCCTCGAGAAGGAGACTGATTGTCCTGCATTTATACAGCAGCTAACCAACACTAAGCACACTTTCCTTTGCATATTATTGGTGCCAGCCCGATGAGGCAGAAAATTGCATCGTGTCATTTAATTTCCCAATCTTTGTTTTCATTGTATTAATCTTTTGGCTTTGCTTCACTTTATAATTTGAAGGCTCAGCAAGAAGCAAACCAAATGGAAATTCAGCTTACTTTCACGTCTAGCTGAATGTGTTTGGTGCAGTGTCCAAAAGTTTAATTCTACGTAATACTGTCCATGAATAATAATAGGCTGCTTCTGCATGCAGACTTATTAGTGTTTATTAAGGGTTGCCTTAAAGTTTCTGGGAAATGTGCCCAAAAGTCAGTCACCAAAACATGATTAACAAATTGGTTACAGAAGGAGAACAGATAGTTTTTAAAAACAGAAGTATATCATCCTGTCAAGAAATAAGAACTAAAACCCTCAAAAATGGATTTACCCTAAGTGAGCTTATCTTTCTTTCTTTCTTCCCTCCTTCCCTTCTTTATCTTCCTTCCTTCTTCCCTTTCTACTATTCCAATAAAGAAAATACAAGGAAATAAACATTAAACATAGAAGATTCAGACTCTAGTGAGTTGCACAAGAAGTTAGTATCTTAGAATATAAACAAAAGGCATTTACGGTATTTAGGGGGTGGCCCTGGAGTGTAAAGCTTTGAATTGCTTGGACTTTGGAATCAGACCAACCTGACTTCATCTCCTGCCATCTCTACTTCCCAGCAATGTGTGTTTTGGTGATTATTTAACCTCTCCAAGCTTCACTCCCTTGTCTGTAAGATAGGGAATCTATAAGGAGTGTCTGACAAGTTGTTAGGAAAAGCGAGTATGAAATGTGTATAAACACCTAGCGCTGGACCTGGCATCTAGAATATCCTCAAGGAGGGGCATGTGACGTTGCTGCAGGGACTGCTCACTGTTGCTGCCATTGATATCAATGTGTACTCAATAAAAGTAAATGAAAGGGTATAAGAATCAGCCAGGGCAAGTCCCTAACCTCTACCAAAATAACTCCAGTGTCACAAATACTGCATTTGAGAATGCTGAGCCTTGGAGATGGAGTTCCCTTTTTCTCCTGACTTGTGTTATTTGTAATGATTGCAAGCTTGCAATATATAACTGACCTTAAAACTGGAATATACCTTCTACATAACTTTTTCACTGTTACAAATGTCATTATCAACCTATCCACTTAACCAAAGATATTGAACCATTGATGCTTTTATGTCTGTGGGTCCATCCAAAACATGGTTTATAATGAGTCATAAATAACAAAGAAATACCAGCGAACCAAGGAGGAATGTATGAAATCACATCTGAAGTAGACAGTGGGCTCACTTAGCTTCTCAGATCTCACAGTCACTAAGTCCCTCTTCAAGGCAATATTTTAAGAAGTCCAATGGGTCTCACAAACATGGATAAGAAGAAAAGAAAAGGAGAGAGGAATTCACTACACTTCCTCAAATAAAAATAAGGTTCAGCTAAAACTCCCTTTCCAGTTAAGACTGTCTAGTTCTTAACTGGTCACCAATTCCTTTGATAGGTCTCGACACATGTGACACACCAGCCAAGGCAGGTACTATTGAGTCCATTTTAAAGATGAGAAAAACCGAGGATGGGGAAGGTTATATGACATGTCCAAAGCTATAGAGCTACTAAGTGGCAGATTTGAAGCTTGAATCAAGGTCATCTGACTCCAAATTCAATGTTCACACCTTACATTGGTGCTGAACACTTCACAACTTAAAACCCCTGCCATCGCTATTCAGAGGAAAATGTAGTGATTTGGCCTGAATATCCATAGAAATGGACTAGTGAAGGCTACTTTTTTAAAGAAAAAATATCAACTTTGATTTAATTGTTTGCTTTTAACAAATATCTCCCAGTCAGAATCTCCTCTTCCCCTGTGTACCCACAATCCCTGCTAATAAAGTCTAACATGTTAAAATATATATATATATATATATATATATATATATATATGTCACTCTGAGAAGAGATATGGGTGGAATTTTGCTGTTTACTTTTGTTAACTTTTCTTTTAAAAAAAAAAATTGCAGCATCACATTTTTTTTTCTCTTTAGCTCAAAAGATGGGAAACGCTGTTTTCTCATTTTCCTCAGATTCCTATCATGCTATTTGTGCCAACCAACCCATTACAAATTGTAGAAATGACATCCTTCCCTCAGCTGAACTCCCCAGGCATCCACAAGTAGTAACTGAAAGTCCCTAGGCTTCCTGCAACTTAGACTTCACTTTTTCAAAAGCCCCTGGAAATAATGTCAAATTATAAGAACTTGCACTCCTAGTCAGCTCAAAATACCTGCTAAGTTTGTTACTATACATCCTTCTCAAAGTGAGTCATCACTGTTATAAAATGAATTGGTCTTATATAAATGTCAATTCTGGGTTATATTTGTCAAGAAACTCAACCTGTTTCTAATACCTTGTTTGAAATCAGAGGATGGATGAGTTTCTGTCATATAGTATGACATGGTATTAATTTATCGAGCCTTTTTTTGCCCAACAGTGGAGGTGCCTTAGGAAGTTGATTACCAGTACTTTGTGCTAACTGACAAGCAACTTCTTAGCTCCATGAATGCTATCCCAAATAGTTAATCATGAAGCTAATACAGATAAGGTGGAAGTATGTATGCATCATCAGGACAAGCAAATTATAAAAAAAAAAAAAAAAAGATCATTATGAGTTCTGTAGCTAATGTTTAAGGTTGTTCTTTAACGCTATTACCAATTGCCTTTTCAATTTTTTCCTCAAGATTTTTTAACTGTTAAGGTATCTTTTAATAGCTCAATTCATTTCCTATTAGTCTTGGAATTTAACAAGGCTTCATGGCAAAGCAGGTCTGGAAGAAATCTTATTAACTTTCCCTCAGGATAATAAGTCCCATATGGAATAAAAAAAGAAATCCAACTCCCAAAAGACAGCAGTCATTAGAGTCAATGGAGAGTTAATGTGATTTTTAATAGGAGAACCATTACAATTCTCAGGATCCATAAAGTTGGTACCACACTGGGCATCCATTTAAATATAATCAGTGATTCCATTATTATCCTCCTCTAAAGAAAAATTAACATCCTCTTCTATACAGTCTCAGATTTTTCTCAGGGAATTATATAAGTCCTGTCATCTCTTTTCTTATAAATAAACAAGACACTCATGCTTGTCTTTCCTGAAAATTTTTCACTAATTACAAAAACCTTTATTCCATTGCTCATTAGAAAATTAATTTGAATTGGGAATCAAAATAACTGGCTCTAGTGTGAAAATCAGTAACATAAAATTGACATTTTATATAATTTTGTATCAGGTATACATGCATCAGGTATATCTGGTAATACATAAAAATGTTTTCTACCATATGTATTCAGAATAGTGACTTTCACCAAATCATTTCACTTCTAAAAGCTTTTATTTCTTTGTCTGTAAAATGAATTGTTAGACATGATCAAGTACAGCAAATAGATATCATCTGAAACCCCATAAATAATAATCTAGCAGAAGCAGCCTGGACAACCAGATTGAATCCAGGCTCAGTAGGAAGAGTGTTGTGTTCAATTAGTAATGTCTGCCATGGAAGGAGAAGGTGGGGGCATATGAGCATGAATTTACTATCACCAGATTAAAGGATTCTTAAAACTTTCTTTCAAATTCTAACATTCTTTGATTCTATTAAACTGTAACCTAGAAGAATTTTTTTCTTCTTTTTTAAGATTTTATTTATTTATTTGTCAGAGAGAGAGATAATGAGAGAAAGAGGCAGGCAGACGGAGATGCAGGTTCCCTGCTGAGTAAGGAACCCAATGCAGGACTCAATCCCAGGACCCCTGGGATCATGACCTGAGCTGAAGGCAGACGCTTAACCGACTGGGCCACCCAGGCATCCCAGAAGAATTTTTTTTCTTGTCTAGTATTTTTACTTGCTACAAATAAATGTCCATCTCAACTCACAGCAGAAAGATCCAAGCCGCTAACTTTGGAAATATTGAACGATATGATGACCAATTTGACAAAAGAGAGATTCAAAATAAAAAAGTGTAAAAGGAAAGTTGGGCACAGTGGGTCTGAAGCTTCCCTATGAGTCTGAGAAGTTTCTGGATGGAAAAGAGCACTGTTACTCCAACTTGCCCTCCCTCACAGACTAACAGGCAAACAGCTAATTAACTCCGTAAAACAAGAAAATTGTTTAAGTTGGTAAAGATTTCCCTGGAAATGATCCATTTTCCCCCAATCCAATGACATAGCAATATTCATTGCTTATAATGAAGTATAAAGACTGGATAATGCAGATTAAAGTATTGCCAACTTCAAGGTTTACCAATAAGCTGATTTGCAAGACAACAATATTTCATATCATGTGCTGTAATATTATATATCAATGTTTAATAAGCATTTCATAAGTTTTGGCAAGCAAATGAGAAATGGATTACCATAGAGAGGTGATGAAATATTTATAATGCACAATAGCTACTATTACACTGTATCGGTTCAAGAAATCTTAATAGTAAATTGAATGGAAATATAATACAGTAATGGGTGTGGAAGTGTTCAATCGGCCATTTATAATGAAATATGGAAGTGTTTAAAGAGAGTAAATACATTTGCAATGGTTTTTGATTAGCTATAACTATATATGATTCAACCACCCCTTGTGAATAGTGTGCAGATATTATGATGGCTTATAATACTTAGAATAAAGTGGCAGCCTTGGAGAAATTTTTTAGGAATCCTTAGTAACTTTCAATAATTAAATCTGTATCATTACTTTGGAAAAAAATTATTCTTTCACTTACCATACTTTCCTAAGAATTTTAAATTGCACTTCTTTAATAAATGGTCCTTATTTGTGGTTAGTGGTACTGTTTTCCATTTTTTATAAATCATAAATTTGACCTCTGTTTTTGTTCATATGACTTTCTACTTACAGCAAATGGGCCAAAAACAACAAAGAATTATATCATACACACACACTCACACACATTCTACCAGGAAAGAAAATATTCTCTAAAATTAAGACAATTGTATAGAATCATCAAAAATTCCAGTCTCTCTATATTGTTTAGTACAGTTACCAAATCTGTGATTCATAAGCCCTTCATTCCTTCAACAAACACTTCACACCTCTGCCTAACACCCTGCAGTAGCCTTCCGGTTACCACAGGAAACTGACAACAGTCCCTACTGGGCCTACAGAGTGTGACAAAGCTCCTGTCCATCCCTGCAATCTCATAATTCCATTCTGGCTCTCTAAGCTTCAGCTGCACCTGTCTTCTTTTGAGGCCTCAAAATAAGTCCATCCAGTTCTTGTCTCAGGTGCTTCGCATATATTCCCTCTGCCTGAAACACCTCTCCTGCCCCACCAGCCCCATTCTTGCTTCAGAGCTCAGCTTCTTCATCACTCCCCACAAGTTAGGTCAGGTTCCTACAAGGATCTCACAGCACTCTCTACTTCTTTAATTAGTCCCTTGTCACAATCGTCACTAAATAATTAATGGTGTCTATAAGTTGTCTCACATTTAACTCTCCTACTAGAATGTGAACTCCATGAGGGAAGGGACTGTGAATCTTTTATGTCTTAATTGTCTCCAGCCTTGGGACAGTGTCTTGCACATAATAATGTTCAATGAATATCAATTTATTATGAATTAATGGATATATAAATAAAAAGCCCACTCACAGACATTGTGTCAGTTACCAAGAAGAGAGGAACAAGGTAGAACCCAAAATTAGTTCATTAAATCTGAGTTTAGTTTTATAGAAGCCAACTGTTATAATCAGAATATTATTCACAAATTCAAACATTTGGGTTTCTTTAGGCTTTATAAAGTGTTTCTGCTAACAGATTGCAACTCAGAACCTATAATATTTTCACCCAACTCACTCATTTGCTAATTGAGATAGATCCTCGTTCAGGATCTGGCCTATTTTCTCTGTCCTTGATTCTATTAATAACTAAAACTGCACTCTCTAAGGGTAAGTCCTAATTGTGCAAAAGAAATATTCTTGTATACTATACCTCTCCTTTATGCTGGGTGAGGTAACAAACAAGAAAACAGCGTAACAAGAGTAATAGGATTGTACCAGTCAGAGATATCCAGAGAATGAGAACCAAAAGATCTATGTATCTATCTATATCTGTCTATCGAAAGAGAAGAGGAGAGAGATTTAAAGGAATTGGCTCATTTATTTTAAGAGGTCACTTGGTCTCTCAATTGTGGGGACTGGCAAGTTCAAAATTCAAAGGGCAGATCAGCAAGCAGGAAAATCAAACAGGATTTCTGTTATGATCTTGAGATAAAATTCCCTCTCCTCCAAAAAAAACTCATTTTTTATTCTTAAAGTTTTTGATTGATTGAATGCATCCTACTCATATTATGGGGGGGTACTCTCTTTCACTTAAAATCAACTGATTATAAGGGTAAACCACATCTACAAAATACCTTCACAATAACATATAGACTAGTGTTTGACCAATTGGGTAGCACAGCCTATCCAAGTTGACACATCAAATTAACCATCACAAGGACTCTAATAGATTTGTATTTTTTTTTAAATATTTTATTTATTTGACAGAGAGAGACACAGTGAGAGAGGGAACACAAGCAGGGGGAGTGGGAGAGGGAGAAGCAGGCTTCCCGCCAAGCAGGGAGTCCGATGTGGGGCTCGATCCCACGACCCTGGGACCATGACCTGAGCTGAAGGCAGACGCTTAATGACTGAGCCACCCAGGCGCCCCTAGATTTGTATTGTTAATAACAAACATTCATTCCCTCCTATCCCCAGTGAGAGGAATATAAGTTTCCTGCTCTATGAATTGACATTACCTGCTTTGGCAAATGGAATACAAGCTCATCCTGAGACAAATTTTCCAGTGTGATTTTATGGTTTGAATAGCTCATTTTGACTGTTCCCTAGTGTCATGAGAATGGGTTTGTTCCACAAAAAGACTTCTTTTATTTCAGACCCTAGAATTAAGACAGTTTGTAGAGCAGACCAAAATCTAACCACCAGTCTGGATCACAGCTGAAGGATAAGCAAAGTCCCCATCATCAACCCACTACTACTGACATATAACATGAAGAAAAATAAACCCTTATTTATTTCATAAACTACTGAGATTTGAGGATTGTTACACAGAAAAATCACTAGCAAAAGCTAATTAATACAAATACTTTGGGGAAGCCTGCCACATTTGATAGTACAGCTGATCCTTGAACAATGCATGGGTCAGGAGTAACTGATCCCTGCACAGTCAAAAATCCATGTATAACTTTTGACTCCCCAAAAAGTTAACTACTAATAGCATAGCCTACTGTTGACCAGAAGGCTTACTGACAACATAAACTGTCAATCAACACATGTTTTGTATGTTATATGTAACAGATACTGTATTCTTAGAATAAAGTAAGCTGGAGAAAAGAAAACGTTAAGAAAATCATAAGAGAAAATACATTTACAGTATTATATTTACTGAAAAAAATCTGCATGTAAGTGGACCCATGAAGTTCAAACCTGTGTTGTTCAAGTGTCAATTGAATAAGGTATCGTATCTAATCCATTTATGCTACCAATGACAAATATACATTAGCTATATGAAGCTCATTCTTAACTAGAGAGATGCACAGCATGGCCTCTATGGTGGATATTTTGTTGTACAAAACATAATGTAAGTAGAACTATTTAAAATTTATTTAGGACTCACCGTGTTTCAGACAATCTGAGCTCAGCATGTACAAAGATGAATGCGACACAGTTTCTCCATTTAGAAGCCAATAGACTAGAAAGGAAAACTGTACATGTCAATGTATAGAATGACAAGAGCTTGACATTAAAGTATACCTCATGAGTTATGGCCTCGCCTCTCTGCTAAAGCCTTCTGACCAAAGCCTTCCTCCCATGCCTTAAGACTTGACTTGTTACTGTTTTCTTCTATTGGCTCCTGAGAAAAATCCATTGCCTTAAAACCAACATCCATATAATCCATCCTTCCACCTAAACAGAAAAATGGTTTTGTTAAGAGAACACAACTGAATGACAGACACAATCATGACTCAGAATCCCATCTTACCTCCTCATCTATAAGTCCTCTATGAAATTCAAATCTAAACAGGTCTTCCCAGCATTCAAAGTTGTCTGCCACCTGTCCCAGGCCTCTACAGCCTTACCTCCTACCACACCCAACACGAGCATTCCACTCCGGTCAACTTCCTCACTGCTGCCCCAATGTGCCCACTGTGCTGTTTCCAAAGTAGCTTTTGTCTCTCAGCTTCACACTCAGACTTCTCCACTTGGCTTTGTGGTGCTGGCACTGGGCTCTGCAAATCATCTCTCTTGGTTTTTGCCAGGTGGGCTCTGCCAATAAGGGGCACACAGGGAAAGGACTGAGAAAGGAAAGGGATCTTGCACTTTCCTATTTGCTCCCTGCTTGGGTCAGCATAAGGAAGAGTCCCTTGCCCTGAAAGGGGCAGTTAGTTTGGTTCTAGTTGCAGTGGCAGTTTTAGTTTGCTTTTTTTTTTACCCCAGACTTCCAACACCAACTTTAGCATGCCCCTTCATAGATACCAGCACCAGTCCCTCTTCTGTGGCTTGAGTCCTACCTTCTTGGGATCACTCCTCCCAATGTCTAAATTCTAATAATCCCAACTTCTCTTTGTTCCACCAACCCTAGAGATGATTGTGGCTTCCTGCAGTCACTGCCTCTCATGACACCTCTGAATCCCCTTTTGCCTTTTCAGTTCTCCAACTTCTGGTCAGTAATTCTTTACAGAAAATTCTCCCTGCTAAATAAGTGGTATGGATTCTGCTATCTGACTAGATCCCAACTGATAGAGCCTAAAGTAGCATCCTTACTCTTAACTCTTGATTTGGTTTTGGTTTTGCGTTTATTCCATGCTTTTCTCTCAAGTCAAATGAATAGTTACCCCTTTCTCATCCTCCAGGACTTGACTCTAGTCATGTGTCCTTGATGAAGGCTTCTGCCCCAACCGTTCTCTCCCTCTGAAGTCGAACAGTATAGTTATCACAGGAAGATAGACTCTCTGTGGAATGCAACTTGGAGGACTGGAAAGGGACATTGACCAGGACTCAGAAAGCCTGGTTCAAGAGCCAGCTCTGCTAGTCACTAGTCCTGTGAATTTGGGTCTTTCTAGGATTCAGTTTTCTCCCTATAAAAGAGGGAAAATTGGATTAACTAATCTCTCAATCCCGTTATAACTGCACTCTTTCAGAACTCTCTATTCTGTTTCTTACTGGTAAATACTGTCTTTCCAAGAAGATTATAACCCCCTTAAGGCCAAAAGCTTTGCCTGAAACTATCTTTAGCATGCCTCCCACTCCACTCCCATGCTTAGGATGCCTGGCACAGTTTTGTGGGCCAAGCACACAGTGAGAGCTCTCTAAACCTCTTCTAACTAAAATCTCAGAATTATATTGAAAATCTGTGTGAACCAGAAATTGCAAATTAGTGGGCTGGAAACCAAATTCTGCCCATAATCATGATTTGCTCAGCCCAGAGTGAATTTTTGGTAACTAGTTGCCATGATTTTAAAACTGGGAGATTTGGGGGCACCTGGGTGGCTCAGTCATTAAGCATCTGCCTTCAGCTTAGGTCATGATCCCAGGGTCCAGGGATCGAGGCCCGCATCGGGCTCCCCACTCCACGGGAAGCCTGCTTCTCCCTCTCCCTCTCCCCCTGCTTGTGTTCCCTCTCTCACTGTGTCTCTCTCCGTCTAATAAATAAATAAATCTTTTAATAAATAAATAAATAAATGAATGAATGAATGAATAAATAAATAAATAAAACTGGGAGATTTTATATACAAATCCAAAATGCAACCTTCAGATTTCACAGATGAGAAAATTTAGGATGAGGAGGTAAGGGAAATTGTCCAATGTCAAGGACTCTATCAAGAGGAAAATGGTCATTGAACCATAAATACTTCTTTTGATTTGGGGGTTCCTGAACCTCCTTGCTTCTGTAAAATGATACCATGAAGTGAGGATAGGGGAAAGAGCGCTATAACAAAGGAAAACTTAAATCTTGAACTATATTTGTCTTTGTCATTAGCCAAATCCTCTCATTTATCATTAATTTACAGCAGGTTTTAATACTCTACATACCTTAAAACATTTTGAATGCAATTTTATTTTCAAGTAGTTTTAAATGATCAACATTTCATTTCATTTGTATTGGCATTCATAATTCACAGAATTCACTGTGATTGATTTTGAAGAAAACTGATACCAAAGTACTTACTCTCTGTAATGTAAAATTAATAGCAGATGCATGACTGAGGAAAATTTTTTCCTGCTGCTTTCATAGCTTTCAAAACTCTTGGACTCTACTCTGTTTATATCCCAGATGCTATGTTGTCCCCCTTACTAATTTAATTCCCTGTAGCATTTAAAAGTGGTGGCTACTCTCTCTAAAAACCCTTTTGTGGCTTTCTGCTTTGAAGTAATAACAGCAGCTACCATTTCCTGAGCCCTTCCTACGTGCTACCCAGCAAATTAAGTGCTTGGTAAATGCTACCTTAATTAATACACAAGAGAAGCTTTGAAAGTAATATTATCCCCATTTTACAGAGAAAAACAGATGAAGCTCAGAGACGATGAGTAGATTGCCATCAACGACCCTGCTAGCATGTGGTGGCACCATTTTCCTGATATGATACCATCTCTCTCAGTGTCTTCCTTCTTCTGTTTCCTCTACTTCTTAGCATCTTTCACAGGCCCCTCTTCTGCTGCTGGACCCAGTATGTCCCCAGGCTTCCATCTCCACCTATGTCACTGACAAATACAATAACACCAGCTGTACATGGCCATTTCAGAACTCTGTCCTAAGCTCACGGCAGTACATAGTTGTAGTTGGAGCCCCAAAGCCCTTCAAACTCAACCTGTCTACAACAAAGGCTTCATTTCCTCTTGTAAGCCTGCTCCTCCTCCACATTTCCTTTTATGGTGAATGGCACTACCATTCTTTACCGATTCATTCAAATCAGACATCTAGGTAATTCCTGCTCCTAATACATGCACTCTCCTACAGGTTGGAAGAAAAATTGCCCCAATTTTTAGCTAATCTCTAGAATCTATCATCCATACTTGCATGAGCGGGGCCTCTTTCAAAATTTCAAATCTGTCCACATCTGTTCACCTTATTTAAGCTCCCTCAATAGATCACCATGATCTTTAGAATGCGATCCAGGTGGTTCAGCAGAGCAGGCACAGCCCTTCCACATCCGGTCTTTGCTGATTCTCCAGTCTAACCTTCTACCCCTCCATTCCCCAAAGGAACAAAATTACTACTGCTGCCCTGAACAGAATCGAGTCATTTGTGTCTTAGTATGCTAGCAAATACAGTTTCCAGGAGTCAAAATTGTCCTCCTAGCTAACCCTTCCTGCCCTTCTAAATGCTGCTCATGCCCTCCTCTTTCCACATCTTTGACAGTTCCTAAAGTCTGTTAGGCTCCTCCTGGGCAGCACTCCCAGCCTACCCTTACCTATCCCTTAGCTGCTTCACAGAGAACCCTTGCTGCTGGTTGCTGCTCAGTCTTACTTACTAGACTCTGAGATTCTTGGGTTGAGTTGATCAGCCCTGTAACCCAGATCCAGACATTATCCAAGAGGCACTTGACAAGGAAAACTATACTAGAAAGCCAACTAAGTTCTAAAATAAAAAGCAGGCATGTTCACAGTACAATTACAAATCTGTTTGTGCAAATATAAAATTGTAGTGCTGAGAACAACTTTGCAGGTCTAATCAAATCCTTTTAACTTACATATGACAACCAGAGAACTTAGCTAAGTGACTTATTCTAGGCTAGACTCATCCTAGAACAGCAGTTTAGAAAGGGTTAAGTGATCTGACCCTAAGTCTCAAACTAGAACACAATCACCCTTCAAGCCCACATAAATAATGTATTTACATATAATCTGTCATGTTATAGAAAAGGCCTTGGACAGTTTGGAGACATACTTAAGAGAAAATAAGACTTCAGTTTTCTTACAGCTAATGAAAAAGTCCTACAATGGTGGAAAATGGAGATTGTGAGGTGGAGAGGATTATGAAAGCTGAAGAGAAGTAGGCTAAAATCCCTAGTGAGATTAACACTTAAAGCCCTGCTATAAGAGTTGGTGCATTTTCTGAAAGTGGATTACAAATTTGCCTGCAAGTTATTTGGCAGCCAACATAGAGAGGTAGGTAGAATCTATCTTGAATCAGAGTAGAAGATAAAAACAAACCAATGGTTCAGGAGAAACATTCCTGATGCTGAAATCTGAAAGGAATTTCTCCCATGGGTCTTTAGGAAGAAAAAAAATGTGAAATAGAGTAAGCAATGTCTTTCAAATAATTCTGAGTTTCATAATATCATCTGTATAGTATTATTCAATAAAGGCCCAAAGCCTTAAAAAGTACAGTTCAGAAAAATAGGAGGGGTTGGGTGGAGGGCAAAATGATATGGAATATATACATATATTCTCTACATAAAACAGGTTGTGCACTCCATGAGGGCAAGCAGCCTTTGTCTTGTTCACTGTTGTGTTCCTTAGTGCACCATCTACTAGAGTAGAGAGTCTCAATGGTTCAAAATGTTCAACAAAAAAACCAAATGAATTAATCTATATAAACAGTCAATACCTCGGTCAATCAAGTAAGAAAAGTAAAATGTGAGAAGTACAACTTTTCAAGGCAGAGCCACGTTACTGACTAGGATCCCGGCAGATATCAGTTCCAGGCCCTACATTGGTATGCAAAGAATTTGAACAAGTTTCAGAAGAAACATTTCAAGTTTGTAGTTAATATTAAATTGGAAGGGACAGCAAATAATGAGAAACAAAGGAGGCAGATAAAAGGGTTTTAGATATTTCAAGTACCCACCCAGCTAATAAATGCAAATGAAGTTCTGTGCAGATAAGCACAGAATTATGAGTCTGGAAGCAAAGAAGAAAAAGGAGGACTATCTGCTTAATGGAAATGAGCTGCACGGTGCTGACCAGGAATGAGATCTGGAGAATTACTGCAGAAGAAATCCCTCAAGCTTTCAACCCAGTTTGCTGCAACGGAAAAGAAACATGATGATGAGCTGTATTAAACCACAATACACAACTATCAAGTCATGCTCCACATTGGGTGAAAATGAAACCACAGCAAGGAAAGAATAAGATTTTTTTTTTTTAATTTAAACTGTCATTCTATTCAGGGCAAACCATTCTCAATGATTTTTTTTTTAATCTTGACTTTAAGTAATTGTCTTCTCCAGATGTATTGGAATGTGGTTTCTTATGATTTGCTTGTATTCTCTGCCACTTTCTATGCCATCCCACAGTTATTCAAGGGTTCCCCAGAACACAGCCATCATACCTGATAGCAGGAGCCATCACTATAAAAATTAGAAGTCACTTGGATTACAAAGGTTGAGTGTTTCTTCTGCCAAAGCCTTACATTTTCTTCATTGGTCAAAAAAAGAAACATAGATTCATAGCTTTTAAAGCTAGAAGACATTTTAAGTACCCAGCAACTATGACTAGTTACCATGTTACAGCTGAATTTCCCAGATTCTAAGGTGCCATAATGTCAGCTGACCACATTACAGTCTACTCTAGAACTGAGTCAAACTTAGCACAAAGCTGAAGGAGACAGGTATGGTGGAAGGAATACCCAAAGACTTCCTTGGTCAAAAATAGTTCTCCCTTTTCTGGTTTTCGTTCCTGAAATCCTATATTCATTCATTCAACAGATATTTCTTGAGTCCCTTCTATGGACTAGGTACTGTTCTAAGTACTGATGATAGATAGAACAGTAAACATAGGAAATAATATCCCTACCTTCATTGAGCTTAAGTTTTAGGAAGGGGGGAGAGACAATAAACCAATAAACACAGAAATGAGGCAGACATTCTCAGGCAATGGAAAGTGCCAGAAAGATAATTAACTGGATGATAAAACCAGCGAGGGGTGCAGGGACTACTTAAGGAAAATGATCAAGAAAGACAATTCTGAGAAGGTGACATTTAAGGACTTAATGAGGAGTCCATAGGGAATTACAATTACGACCTGGACAGGTTAAGGCATTAAAAGAATAATCATTTACTAAAATCTCATTCTGAATTGATTTCTCAGATTTTCAATCCAATCACTTTGTAGGACTATGTAAAAAAAAAAAAGAGAGAAGAGAGAATAAATTCTGTTTCATATGAAGGAAGGATACAATGGGTTAGGAACACAGGATGTGAACTAATGAGCAGGTCCTCGACCTTGGTAAAGAAGGAAATAAGGGAAAACGCTTCCTGAAAGTGACTGAAAACTGAAGGGATAGGATTTGAAACACAATCATCAGAGCACGCTCCACCAGATTTAGCTATATTTTCCCCAGTAATAACCTTACTACACAGATGGCAGTTTTTTCACTTCATCAGTCACTTCTACATACATAACTTACATAAACAAATAGTGATTCAATTTTCTTTTGAAATAGGAAAAGCTGCAGGATCCTCAATGGCCCCTGCCTCCTGGTATTCATGCCCTATATAGTCCTCCCTCCTGAGTGTGGGTTTGACCCTGACATTCACTTCTATAAACAGAATTCAGGAAAAGTGATGAGATGTCACTTCTGAGATGAAGTTGCAAAGAGACCATGGCTTCCTTCTTACTCGCTCACTCACTCTGAGACAAGTCAGACGCCATGCTGTGAGCTGCCATGGAGGAGCCCATGGGGCAAGAAACTGAGGAAGGACTGAATCCTGCCGACAACCACGTAAGTGAGTTGGAAAGCAGATCCTCTCCCAGATGAGCCTTCACACAAGACTGCATTCCCAGCCAGCACTTTAATTGCAGCCTTGTGAGAGAAACTGAGGCAGAGGCTTCTAGCCAAGCCATGTCTGGATTCCTGACCCACAGAAACTTTGAGATAATAGATGTTTGTTGTTTTAGGCTGCTAAGTTTGGGGAGTTATGTGTTACAGAGCAATAGATAACTAACCTATATACCAAGAAGGCGCTTTCAAATTGTGTCCCGCCTCCCTTTGAAGATCTTGTACTTTTACCCAACACTGCTTATATAGTAAAATTCTGTCTCCCCATGCCTTCTTGAGCAAAGAGAAGCTGAAGTTTGGGCATGGAATGAGGTTACCTACAAAGGTGGCAAGTTAAAGGACAATACTAACAGCCATTAAATTCCTTTTCATTCTGAATATAAATCCATAACAATATGACATGGGATATTAACAAACCCTAGCAAAGTGTCTGCTGCCTATAATTTTAATTGTTTGCTCAACCAGACAGAACTTGATGATTTTCTTTCCTGGGGTTAGTCTGGAGCATCCTTAAGTTCAGATAACCAAGGGATACCGCACCCTCTCCACCTGAAGAAGAGAAGAGCATCCCCAGTCCCCCACCAACTGGAAGTATTACAGCCAATCTCTACTTTAGCCACTCTTTTCTGGTAGCCCCCTGAAGTTCTCACCTTGACTTCACCACTCACAGAACCAAATAAAATGTGATAAACTCCCAACTAACAGCAGCAAAGAAAATTAAATCAATTAAGATCATTAAGAGTTTGTAATTCAAATTGAATTACTTTTGGATTAAATAGCATCATTTCTCTAATATAAACTCATTTATTTAGCTGAACCAAAGAAGAGCTTTATTATATCTAAATGAATAACACTCTCCTTGCTTATCTTTGAAAAGCTAAGGAATTTCTCCAGAACACTGTACAAGGTTGCTCCTATCATCCCAAAATAAATATAACACTAATCAAAACAGACAGCCCCTATAGAGTACTGCCACTGGCTATTAGCTCTAAGGCACTATACAGTAGGTCTTCTTGAGCACAGCAACTACAGGGATATTAGGTTTTGCAAATTCAAAGAGGCAGTTCTGGACTACAGAGAATTTCCAAATATGAAGACAAAAATACATTTAATAGTCCTTGGAAAGCATTACTCCCTTGCCCCATGGCCTCACCATGAGGGGAACCAGTCCAACCAGGACAATCCAAAGGAGGAAAGGCTAAGAGAATTTCCCTATTACCACCTCTTTGGTTTTTTGTTTTGTTTTGTTTTGTTTTTGTTTAAGATTTTTTATTTATTTGACAGAGAGAGACACAGCGAGAGAGGGAACACAAGCAGGGGGAGTGGGAGAGGGAGAAGCAGGCCTCCCGCAGAGCAGGGAGCCCGATGCGGGGCTCCATCCCAGGACCCTAGGATCATGACCTGAGCCGAAGGCAGACGCTTAACGACTGAGCCACCCAGGCACCCCCCACCTCTTTGTTTTAATCTTTCCACAGCATTGGCCTACTTAAAAATCAATACATATGTCAACCTTTCATCACCAGCAGTTCTTTTAAACAGGCTCCCATTCCAGGAATAGCCACAGATTTAAGGCCAAACTCTCTGCTGTGGCACCACTGAATGCCAAGTAGGAATACCTAAAATAGAATTTGGCCACAACAACACTGATCCTCTCCAACCACCATTTAAATTTTGCTTTATGGGAAGCAGTGGAAAAACATGCTTTTCCTATAAACCACTCCTGATACAGTTCATCTACAAAGAAATCTAATTTCAACTTTAAGGTTTCCTTTGCCAGATTCAATAAAATTTCAAGCCTACATTTTTTTAATGTATCTTTTTCTCCCCAGTTGTATTGAGTAATAATTGACATACATCACTGTGTACATTTAAGGCATGCAGCATGACAGCCTGATTTATATATATTGTGAAATAATTACCTCAATAGGTTCTCCTAACATCCATCTTCTCATTTAGATACAATAAAAAGAAAAGAAAGAGGAAAAGGAAAAAAATCTCCTTGTGATAACTCATAGGATTTACTTTCTTAAGAACTTTCCTATATATCACACTAATTATAGTCATGTTGTACACTATATGCCTACTACTTATTTGTCTTATAAGTGGAAGTTTATACCTTTTGACTATCTTCCTCCAACTCCCCCTTCCCCCCACCCTCTGCCTCTGGTAACCAAGAGGTCTGATCTCCTTTTCTCTAAGTTTGGTTGTATTTGTTTGTTTCTTTCTTTCTTTGTTTTAGATTCCACATATAAGTGAGATCATATAGTATTTGACTTTGTCTGACTTATTTCACCTAGCATAATGCCTTCAAGGCCCATCCATGTTGTCACAAATGGTAAGATTTCCTTGTTTGTCTATTTGTTTGTTTGTTTTTAATGGCTGGATGATATTCCATTGTGTGTGTGTATATATCACAACTTCTTTATCCTTTCATCCATCAGTGGACACTTAGGTTGTTTCCATGTCTTGTCTATTATGCTGCTATGAACATGGGGGTGCAGATATCTTTTCTAGTTAGTGTTTTCATTTCCTTTGGATATATTGCCAGAAGCAGAATTGCTAGATCATATGGTAGTTCTATTTTTACTATTTTGAGGATCCTCCATATTGTATTCCATAATGGCTCTAACAATTTACAATTCCACTAACAGTGCACAGGTTTCCCTTTTCTTTACATCCACAGCATCACTTGTTATCTCTTATCTTTTTAATGAGAACCATTCTAACAGGCATGAAGGGATATCTCATTACGGTTTTAATTTCCATTTCCCTAATGACTAGTGATGTTGAGCATCTTTTCATGTACCTATTGGCCTTTCACATATCTTTTCTGGATAAATGTCTATTTAGGTCCTTTGCCCACGTTTTAATTGGGTTATTTGGGGTTTTTTACTACTGAGTTGTATGAGTTCTTTATATATATTGGATATTAACCCTTTATCGGATAGATGGTTTGCACATATTTTTTCCCATTCCATAGACTGTCTTTTCACTCTGCTGATGGCTTCTTTTGCTGTGCAAAAGCTTTTTAATTTGATATGGTCAGGCTCATTTATTTTTTATTTTGTTGCTTATGTTTCAGGCATCACATCCAAAATATCATTACCAAGACCCATGTCAAGGAGTCTTATTCCTATGTTTTCTTCTAGAAATTCATGGTTTGAAGTCTTACATTTAAGTCTTTAATCCATTTGAGTTAATTTTTGTGAGTGGGGTAAAATATTGGTCCAATTTTATTCTTTTACATGTAAATATCTAATTATCCCAGCAGTCTTTATTGAAAACACTATCTTTTCTCCTAAACACTATCATTGAGTATTCTTGGCTCCCTTGCTAATATTAGTTGACTGTATATGCTTGGGTTTATTTCTGGGCCTTCGATTCTGCTCCACTGGTCTATTTGTCTGTTTTTATGCCAGTACCATACTGTTTTGATTACTATTGCTTTATAGTATAGCTTAAATCAGGAAGTGTGATGCCTCCAGTTTTGTTCTTTCTGAGGATTTCTTTGGCTATTCATAGTCTTTTGTGACTCCTTATAAATTTTAGGATTGTTTTTTCTACTTCTGTAAAAAATGACATTGGAATCCGGATAAAGATTACATTAAATTTATAGATGGCCTTTGGTAGTACTGGCATTTTAACAATGTTATTTCTAATCCATGAACACAGGGTACCTTTCCATTTATTTGTCTTCTTTGATTTTTTTTCATCAGTGTCTTATAAGTTTTCAGACTAGAGATCTTTCACCTCCTTAAGTTAAATTTATTCCTAAGTATTTCATTGTTGTTTTTTTTTATTTCACTGTTTTTGATGCTATTTTAAGGAATTGATTTATTTCTTCTTCAGAAATTTCATTGTTAGTGTATAAAAATCCCACTGATTTTTTATGTCAACTTTGTATCTTTCAACTTTATTGAATTCATTGATTAGATCTAAGAGTTTTTTGGTTGAATCTTTAGGATTTCCTATATATAATATCATGTCATTTACAAATAGGGCCAATTTTACTTCCTTATTTTCAATTCTAATACCTTTTAGTTCTTTTTCTTGCCTGATTGCTCTAGCTGGGACTTCTAGTACTATTTTGAATAGGAGTGATGAGAGTGAGCACCCTTGTCTTATTCCTGAAACATCGACAAAATCTTTAACCTCTCAACATTCACCATTGAGTATGATGTTGGCTGTGGGCTTTCCATACACCTCCTTTATTATGTTGAGATAATGTTTCTTCTATGCCTAATATGTTAAGAGTTTTTATCATGAATGGATGTTGAGTTATATCAAAATGCTTTTTCTGCATCTATTGAGATGATGACATGATTCTTTTCTTTTATTCTATTAATGTGATGTATCACATTGATTGATCTGCATATGTTCAACTATCCTTGCTTCCCAGGCATAAATCCCACTTGATCATGCTGTATGATCCTTTTAATGTGCTACAGCATTCAGCTTGTATTTTATTGAAAATTTTGGCATCTATATTCCTCAGGGATATTGGTCTATAATTTTATTTTCTAGTGGTGCTTTTTTCTGGATTTGGCATCAGGATAATGCTGAACTTGTAAAATTAGTTTGGGAGTGCTCCCTCCTCTTCATTTTTGAAAAAGTGTGAGAAGGATTGGTGTTAATTTTTCTTTGAATGTTTGGTAAAATTCACATATGAAGACATCTGGTTCTGAGCTTTTCTTCATTGGGAGACTTTTGATTACTGCCTCAACCTCCTAAGTGGTAACTGGTCTATTCAGATTTTTTATTTCTTCCTGATTCAGTCTTGTCCCATTTCTTCTAGGTTGTAACATCAGGTTCTTCCATCAGTTGTGATACCTCCCTTTTCATTTATAATTTTGTTGACTTGATCTTCTCTTTTTTCCTTGGTTAGTCTAGCTAAGGTTTTGTTAATTCTGTTTATCATTTCAAAAAACCAACTATTAGTTTGTTTAATCATTTCTATTGTTTTTCTGTTTCTAATTTTCATTATTTCCTTTCTTCTGCTGACTTTGGACTCAGTTTGTTCTTCTTTTTCTAGGTCTTTAAGGTGTGGGGTTAGGTTGTTTATTTGGAATCTTTCTTACTTCTTAATATAAGCATTTACTGCTATAAACATCACTCTTAGAACTGCTTTTGCTGCACCCTACAAGTTCTGGTATGTTGTGTTTCCATTTTTGTTTGCCTCAAGAAATTTTTAATTTCCCCTTTAATTTCTTCTTTGGCCCATTGTTCTTTCAGGAAAGTGTTGTCTAATTTCCACATGTTCATAAATTTTCCAGTTTTCCTCTTGTTATTGATTTCTAGTTTCAGGCCATTGTGGTCAGGGAATATAGTTGCTATGAATTCAGTCTTCTTGAATTTGCTAAGCTTTGTATCCCAACATATGGTCTTTCCTAGAAAATGTTCCATTTGCACTTGAGGAAAATGTATTCTGTTGTTGTTGAATAGAATGTCCTATATATGTCTGTAAGATCCATTTGGTCTATAGCATTGTTCAAATCCACTGTTTCTTTATTGATTCTCTGTCTGGATGATCTACCTATTGTTGAGAGTGAGGTAATAAAGTTTCCAACTATTGCTGTATTACTATCTATTTTTCCTTTCAGCTCTGCTGAAAGGTGCTCCAATATTGGGTGCACAAATATTTACAACTGTCATATCTTCTTGAAGTATTAACTCCTTTGTCATTATATAATTACCTTCTTTGTCTCTTTTTACCATTTTTAGTTTAAACTCTATTTTGTCTGATATGAGGACAGCTACCCTGCTTGTTTTGGTGACCATTTGCTTAAAATGTCTTTTTCTGTCTCTTCACTCTCAGTCATTATGTGTCTTTAAGACTAGAGGGAGCCCCTTGTAGGCAGCATATTTGGATCTCAGGGGTTTTTTTAATCAATTCAGCCATTCTATGTCTTTTCATTGGAGTTTAATCTGGTACACTTAAAGTAATTATTGGTAGGTAAGGGCTTACTATTGTCATTTTGTTAATTGTTTTCTAATTGTTTTGTAGATCCACTGTTCCTTATTTCTTATCCTTTTTATCCTACTTTTTTTTTGTATTTTGATGTCTTTTAATATCAGTTTGTTTGACTTCTGTATCATGTTCTTTTGTGTAATTACTATAGAATTTTCTCTTGTTGGTTACCATAAAGCTTACATAAAATATCTTAAACTTATAACATCCTATTTTAAACTGATAGCAATTTAACTTCAATAGCATTCATAAACCCTACACTTTAATTTCTCCTCCTTCTCACATTTTAAGTTATTGCTGTTACAATTTACATGTTTTTTTATATTGTGTAACTAATAACAGGTTATTTTATAGTTATTTTTAATACAATCATTTTTTATAAACTTTAAAACTAGCATTGTAAATGAATTATGCACCACTGTTACCATATTGCAGAATCTAATTATGACTATATATTTACCATTACCAGTGAGACTTAAACTACCTTTGTATGTTTTTATATTAACTAGCATTCTTTTACTTTCACTCAAAGAACTCCCTTTAGCATCTCTTGTAAGGCAGGTCTGGTGGTAATGAACTCCCTCAGCTTTTGTTTATGCAGAAAAGTCTTCATACCTCCTTCTTTAGTGAAGGACAACTTCACCAGGTATAGAATTCCTGACTGACAGTTATTTTCTTTCAATATTTTGAGTATCTCATCTCATTTTCTCCTGGTCTGAAAAGTTTCTGTTGGGAAATCTGTTGATAATATTAGGGGGGCTCCCTTCTGTGTAACTTCTCTTTTCTCTTGCTGCTCTTAAAATTCTTTGTCTTTGACAATTTAATTATAATGTGTCTCAGTACAGCCCTATTTGGGTTCAACCTATTTGAGATCTTTTGAATCTCATAGATCTGGATGTCCATATCTCTTCCAGGTTTAGAACATTTTCAGCCATTGTTGCTTGAAATACAACTTTCTATCCCTTTCTCTTTCTCTTCTGCTTCTGGAATTCCCATAATGTGAATACTGTTTCTTTTCATTGTGCTCCATAGATCCCATAGGCTTTCTTCACTCATTTTCATTCTTTTTTTCTTTTTTGCTCCTCTGACTGGGTAATTTCGAATGTTCTGTCCTCCAGCTCACTGATTCTTTGTTCTACGTGGTCTAATCTACTTTTGAAACTCCACTGAATTCTTCAGTTCAGTTACTATATTTTTCAACCTTAGGATTTCCAGGGTTTTTTATGGTTACCATTTCCTTGTCAAATTTCTCATTTTGTTCATGCATTGTTTTCCTAATTTCATTTAGTTGTCTGTCTGTGTTTTCTTGTAGTTCACTAAACTTCCTTATGAGGATTATTCTGAATTCTTTGACAGTTCATAGATCTCCATTTGTTTAGAGTCAGTTATTGGAGTTTTACCAGTTCCCTTGGTGGTGTCATTTACCTGATTTTTTATGATCCTTGATTCCTTATGTTGGTATCTGCACATTTCAGTAATCAGGCTCCTCTTCCAGACTTTACAGGTTTGTTTTGGCAGTGACAGTTCTTCACCACTCAGCTCAGTTTGGGTTTCTGGGTTATATCTTTGGGCAGGGGGAGCCTGCTAACATGGTCTATTTGGGGGCAAGCTCTGAGGACAAGGATGGCGGGGGGTGTAACACTGACTGATAACAATTGGATAAGACTGTTGGTTTGGTTCCCTACCCGAGAGGCTGTAGGATGGACTCCATGGCTGCCTGGATTTTTTGGGCAGGCTAACTAGATAGTTGGGACTGGGTATTAGATTCAGTATCAGATGGTACTATGAATTAGCTTCCCTGCCCTCATAGGGCAGCAGAATGCGACCCAGGGCCTATACAGCTCATTGCTTGTGGACCAGAATCAGGCCGGAGTGTACACTAAATTTCCTGGTCAGGGGAAGCCAACAGTTTTGCTCTTCAGACAGGGTAAGCCATGGGCTGTGCTCTCTATTCAAGTGCCACTGTACATAGGACTCTTGGATGAGCTACACAGCTTCCCACATGGTCTGGTTAGGTCCCTTGGTCAGACGGTCTAAAGGCTATATTCAGCAATTGGCAAATTAAATTCCCTACCTGGGCACAGTGGGAGAAGCAGCTCCAATGCTGGTAAAGCTCTTTGTTGACTTAACTTATGCTGACCTGCACCCCCAAGTTCCCTGACCAAGAAGGGCCACTGGCTTTGCTCTGCAAACTATTGGCTCTGCCCACCCACCTCTTGGCTCAAGTGCTGCTGGACCACACATCTTCCAGCAGTTGTCTCCAGCCCTTCTGGTCAAATAGGGCTGGCAGACACTCCACAGCAGGTGGGGCTATGATTTAGCTCATCATCTGGGTGTGAGTAAACAGGGCTCTAGGGACCTCAAAACTCATTTGAGGATCTACATCAAACAGATCTGCACCCTGCTGAGTTCCCTAGTTGGAGGGCAACCCAATTTGGTTCCCTAGTTAGAGAGCAAAACCTCTGGTTGGGATTACTACTTGGACACCATAGGTTTGAACTCAGCCTGCCAAGATCCATATACTGTTTGCTGCAAGCACCTCCCCACTTCCCCATGACAGTCAGATTCCCATTGGTTGAGCACCACAGATTCCCCTGCAATCCCTGGAGGTGTGAGATCAGAGTAGGGGCTCCCACAAAACAACCCACAATGCTGGGGAGGAGCTGGTTGTCCCCACTGTGTTCTTTTTTCCCACTGAAGGACTGGAGGCTCAGCAGAGATCTGTTGGTGTGGTGCTGCACTGGCCTGGGGGAGGGGCCATTTTTCTTACTCTTCTGATGCAATCTCTCTTGATCTCTGTGGTACAGGAGATGCTTCAACTTCACCTATGTATTCTAGGATGCTCTCAGTGGTGTCTTGTTCTTTAATACTTGTTAATTGTTCTTCTTGTGAGGGGAGCAAAGTCAGGAACAGTCTATGTCACCATTTTGGTGACATCACCCCCCACCCCTACCCAGGCATACACTTTTTAACCTATGTCCCTTACACGGGGCAGCTGGTGGCTGTCGGTTAAGCATCTGACTCTTGATTTCAGCTCAGGTCATGATCTCAGGGTCCTGAGATGGAGCCCTGGGTCAGGCTCCCAGCACAGTGTGTTTGAGATTCTCTCTCCCTCTCCCTCTCCCTCTGCCCCTTCCAGTGTGTGTTCTCTCTCTCTCTCAAATAAAATAAAATAAATAAAATCTTTTTCTAAAAAAATCGATTTCCCTTACATTTACACTAGTTCTCAGGTATTTATGAAAACAGACATTTGAAAAGTCAGAGAGCCAAGATATCATACCTACACCAAGCACAAAGAGCACAAAAGAGCAAAGTGGGACAAAGACAATGGGGTTTTTTTAATGTATTAATTTAAAAAATAAAAAATAAAATAAAGTGTATTAATTTGCTATCAAGTGAAATGAAAAAATAGAAGGGTTAATGTAACATCTTTCTATGAAAAAAACAAAATTATTTACAGTATTTCCCTACACACCATTGTATTTATCTCTTTATTCATCAGATTGTTTGTTGTGCTTTTTTATGCATTTTTTAAAAATAAAAATCACGCTAGCTTTTATCAAAACTGGCAGTATTTTCCATAACATGCAAAATTCATTATGTTTACAGGAGAAACCCTGTGAGAGAGTCACTAACTTTAAAGACTATAGGATGAAAAAAGAGATTGTTGTAGAAATTTCCTTATGTTTACACTCCTGACCTTTAAGAAGAGCAAAACTACATTCATTTGAAAGAAGCATTCATATAAATAATACTATATTCATTATATAGAATAATAAATATATTGGTCAGAATAATCAATTCTGTGCATCAAAATTAAAATGCCAAATGTTTTTATGTTCTCATCTTATAAAATTATTTAACATCCTTCATTAACTTTTCTGAGAAGTTCCCAAAACTATATCTACATTAGACTTCCCAATCCCTTAAAGGTGTAATTTAATTAAGCCTTTTTACTAAAATAATTTTGTATTCTATAAATAAAATGATTTAAAAGTCTATCCTTCATAGGCAAAAAACTTGTGAAATCCAAATAAAGTCTATAGTTTATTAGTATTATACCAATGTGAATTTCTTACTTTAATAAATGTACCATGGTTATGCAAGATGTTAACATTAGGGGAAGCAGGGTGAAGGATATACAGAACCTCTCCGTACTGTCTTTGCAAGTCCTCTGTAAATTTTAAGTTATTTAAAAATAAAAAAAAAATTTTAAAGAAAATCAGATTTTGAATTTCACTTGGAGAAGAAAAGGTCCTAACATTTTATACGGAACCTATTCATAAACATGCATTTGGAGAAGAAAAACTCCTAACATTTTATATGGAACCCCTATTCATAAACATGCAATTAACAGACAACATGTGTTCTCAATTGACTTCTGACATTAAGCCTATTTTATAGATCTAGAGACCACACTAAGGCAATAGGGTTATGACCAACTTGAGCACGAGATATCTGTATTCTCACTAAGACCACAGCTTTTCAAAGTCTCTGTTAACCAACATCTATTTTCAGTCACAGAAAATAGGGGAAGCAGTTATTTCTGGATTAAAATTCTCCTAATGAGGAAAGCATTTTAAAAAGCAGGTATTATGAAAAATTGTATTCATAAACAAAGCAGAACATTGAGCTTACCTGTCCATGTTTGTTATTTACATGGAAATATTCCATGTAGAACTAATATCTACCTTGACTCATGAGAATGTTGAAGTCTTTATGATCAGCAGGCACATTATTTAATCCTTTAATAAATAGTGAAATCCCATTGATAACCAAGGTGTAACTGTGTCTACACATCTGTCCAATGAAGAACCCCACTGTCAGCTCAAACCCAACACAGAAATTATTCTTCTTGGCAAAAAGCCAAAGGAACCCATAAACCTCCTTCCACTTTATCACAGAGCTAAACAAGAAAATTATTCAGATGGAAATGGATAAAATGCATAGCTGAGGGTGGTGCCTGGATGGCTCAGTCAGTTAAGCATCTGCCTTCGGCTCAGGTCATGATCCCAGGGTCCTGGGATCAAGCCCCGCATCGGGCTCCCTGCTCAGCGGGAGCCTGCCTCTCCCTCTCCCTCTGCCTGCCGCTCTGCCTACTTGTGCTCTCTCTCTATCTCTCTGTCAAATAAATAAATAAAATCTTTTAAAAAATGCATAGCTGAGAAAATAGAAAAGTTATATTGAAATAATAGTGGACACAAATATTTTGCAGTGTTATCAGAGAAAGCAACCCATGGAATCTATAAATGACAAAAGAGATCAAATCCTTACTTTACTCAAATCTGCAAGTAATAAAAAGCATCCCGGACCAGGAGGGTTCTAACTCCAGTACAAATGAAGGGGACAAGACAGAACAGCATGGAGAAAAGAGGACATGGAAAGCCTGAACAACTAACAAACAGGAGAAATGGGAACCAGATCAGAACAGAAACAGTTTCCATGGTGGGCAGAGATACAAAATTACAGGTCATCAATTCCTAGTCAGGAGGGGCCGGAAATGAATAGCTGAGTCCTTTGGCATATCATTTGATACTTTTGTTTAATATAATTGCACTTAAAACAATAGTATAATAATATAAAATAATATATATAATAAATAATAAAGTGCAACTCACAACCCACAACATGGGTTCACTCATTCTCCATATATTTATTGTCTTAAACCTGAGTTAAAGAAAGTTTCCAGGTCTTTATAACCCTGCCTGGTCACCAGACTGAGTGACCACACTGACAATGGTATTCATTCTGTGCCTGGAGGGGCCCAGGAGGGCAGGGGGTTATAGGTTGACCCACCACTCACCCTCTAATGCAGAATGCTACTCTACGAAGCCTTGTTTCTGGGTGCTCCAAAATAAACATCATTCACTTGACTATGTTTTACATTTAAAATGAAGTGGGGGTGGGGGGCACCTTGGTGTCTCAGTCAGTTAAGCGTCTGACTCTTGATTTCAGTTCAGGTCATGATTTCAGGGTTGTGGGATTGAGCCCCACATCAGCCTTCATGCTGGGTGTGGTGCCTCCTTGGGATTCTCTCTCTCCCTACTCACTCCTCTAAAAAATAAATTAATTGGAGCTCCTGGGTGGCTCAGTCGTTAAGCGTCTGCCTTCGGCTCAGGTCATGATCCCAGGGTCCTGGGATCGAGCCCCACATCGGGCTCCCTGCTCAGCGGGGAGCCTGCTTCTCCCTCTCCCACTCCCCCTGCTTGTGTTCCCTCTCTCGCTGTGTCTCTCTCTGTCAAAATAAATGGGTAAAATCTTTAAAAATAAATAAATAAATATAAATAAATAAAAAATAAAAAATTAATTAATTAATTAAAATAAAATAAAAGTAGCAATTGTCAGCAGGCTCAAAGGAGCATAATGAAGGATTTGTTTTAGGGACACCTGGGTGGCTCAGTCAGTTAAGTGGCTGCCTTTGGCTCAGGTCATGATCCCAGGGTCCTGGGATCGAGTCTGGCATCGGGCTCCTTGCTCAGCAGGGAGCCTGCTTTTCCCTCTGCCTGCCGCTCCCTCTGCTTGTGCTCTCTCTCTCTCTCTCTCAAATAAATAAATAAAATCTTTAAAATACAATAAAATAAAATAAAAAATAAAAAGAATATTTGAGATTTATCCATGTTAAGAACTGCTTGTTTATTATCTCAATAACACTGAAAATATGTTACAGATGTTATTTTGCATAAATATTTATAATTCAAAAGAAAAAGGACTGCTAAAAGTTCTAGAATGACATTTACATACATATGTGCGTATGTACATAACATAAATGTACATAAACATTTATACAGATACAAAACATATATATTAGCCTTTATATTTGTTCTCCCAAAACTGTTTTTCAGGAAAATTTCATTTTCACTCTGCAGTCCTCCAAAGAGACAGCTAAAAGTACTGCATATTATCTTAGTTTTAAATACTCAATGCAAAAGTCACAAAACCCTCTGCAGTATCATGCGCTGAATCAGTGAAAGAATAAGGAACAACTTTCAAAAATTACAATAATTCCACAGTTCATAAAAGTTGTGTACCTTATTAAGATTTCAACATAATTTAATATTAGTAAAGATAATTATTTTTTAAATCCATTAAATTATAAATGTACTACATTTATAGACTATAGTCCATTACACAGGTCTCCAGAAGTCCTGAGTATGCACTGAAATAAAATAAATGTTCATATCATTTTCTCCTCACTTTCATGACTTGAGGTTAATTGTAAGCTTCTAAAAACAATCTAGACTTCACTTGAACTAGCTTCAAATGAGAGGTCAGCAATGAAATAAGCAAATGTTTTGAGCTAGAGATCTGGTTTCAATGAACAAGTATAAAAACACTTACTCTTTAATTCTTTGAAGCATTTTTTTTAATCAAATGATTTAGTAAAGGTGCTTGGCCTGCTTTCCTAAAAGGATTATAGGTGCTAAGAAAATCAAACTATAATGGGAATGGGGGATATTTTAATAAGAGGTAAAATCATTACTATTCCAGACTAAAGCTCAAACTTGCCCAAAATATCTCCACATCTTCACCTTCCCTGGGGAGGCCAGCCCCTACTAGAAGGGGCAAATGGAAGAACGAAAGAGGTCCAAACATGGACTCATGAACTTTCGAAGCACTCTTCATTGTTCTTCAACGAATACTTGCTGAATGCACATATGTTTAGCACTGGGCTACAAACACTGATGAGCTAAAGAATATAGCTAGCACCTTCCTCCTGGAGTTGTCCCCTAGTAGGAGAGGCAGACAACAAACAAAATATTTGATTCACCCTTCTGATAATGGCTAGGAAGAAGAATTTGAGAAGGAAGTTCTCCAAGCTAGACAGAAGGTTAAATACATTTAGGGAGATGGGGCAAGTAAGGAGAGGAACATTCATCTCCTTAAATAAGAACAGCAATGACGATGAACCCAGAAACAGCTTATACATGGAGAGATGGTTCTATGCTACCAAGTATTTCACATGCATTATCCCACTGAATTTTCACAACCCTGTGGGAGAGGGAGAGGGTCGGTTTTATTGTCCTGATTATTCCGACCAGGAAACTGAAGCTCAGAAAGTAAGGGCACTGGCCTAAAGTGCCACCACTTGGCAATGAACCCTCTATGGCTAGACTTCACTCGGGTGAACCCAGCGAGGACCACACACCCTAACCACACAATGAGAGGAGTTTGCTGCACTACTGGACAAGACAGGTACAGCAGAGGCCATTCCCAAGAAACATCCTCAAGACCAGGATTTTCCTCCTTAAATAACCTTCAATAAGTGTGAGAGTAGGCATGTCTTTCCTCTGGGGCCCAAAGAGGAAAATATCCCACCCCACAGTCCTAGAGACCCCAGCAAAACAGAAGAATCTCTTATAAATGTACTTTGTCAAAAGAGACCAAGTAAAATCATTTTAAAATATGATATTTATTTCATAATAACATAAAAAAGTTTAGAGGGAAAAAGCAGGACAGTGAGTAATTCTCTCCCTTTTAATATTTTTCAAGGAAAAATAACAAAATTAATCAAACCAAAACAGCTTCCTGTATCTACCGTCACATACTAAAGTGAGAACTTGCCTTTCTCCCACCACCTCTTCCAAAACTGCAGCACTGGATAAGACTGGTAGGTAACTAAATAAACATTGGGTTTTTCTTTTCTTCTTATAAAACTGTCATGCTGCACACATCTCAGCAATGTGTCTGTCTTCTCTTTATTAGAAGCAGGTCTATAAAATCGAAATACAATGTAAAAGATGACCTCAAGCGAGGCTCTGTGGTTTGGCTATAAAAGAGGCCGTGGTGCTTGGCATGCAGTCCCACCCCCTGCCCGTGGTTCCGGCTCCCTGAGAGCTTTGCAGGACTGCAGTGCAGTAAAGGGTCTCCATAAATGAAAGGAGATGGGAGAGGGGGAGGGAGAGAGGGAGGTTGCAATTTCCTTGTGTGCATTGAGCCTGAGCATTTTCTATTTCAACTAAATATGAAGAATCATGGCCTTGTTTTAAGGATTTCAGCAAAAGAAGACAGTTTAAAACCAAATGCCTACTCTCTGCTATGGCAGTTCTATTGGCAGGCTGTAATTTGTCGGAGAGAGATAATGGAAATGCAGTTATGTTTGTATAATCCATGGGCTGTTTATCAGCTAGGTAAAGCCCAAAGATACAGGTAGCAGCAAATCTTTCTGTCTGGAAAAAAAAAAAAAAATCTTTCGATTCTGTAGAAGAAAAAAAAAAAGAAAATGCAGTTCCATTTCATTTCTTTAGAGGTAATTCTGAAGCAAAGGGAAGAGGTTAATGGAGGAAAAGAATCTGTGGGACTATAGGTATGTCTCATATCATATATGGAGCATGAATGTGCATTTCTCAAAAAGAGAGATTTCCATTCATGTCCTGATATATCTTTAGCCCATAATTTGGAGGCAAGTAATGTAAATGACAGCCCCACACAAATCACTCCTTTGATACTAGGACTGCAACAACCAGAACCTTCTTTTGGGGGAAAAAGTTATTGTAATCAATGCAGGCAATAATGTGTTACCTTTGTTTTGTTTTGTTTTTGTAATTTTTGGCTTTTCTGGAAGAATCAAGCCCTAAGCAAAACCTCACCCTTATCTGAAAGTATTAAACAAGCATTCACTAGTTTTGTCGTGAGAAATAACATACACAGATATAAATGTGATAGGCTCCTTAAGAACCATGTAAACTCTGAAAATTGCTTCTTTATTCCAATATCGGTATTTACTTCTGAGTTTTCATTTTCTAGGCTGCATGTTTTACTCTGAGATATAATCTTGCTTCATCTTTTCAATGTCAGTATGTCAGTCTTCGAATGAATCAACAACAATGAATATAGAGCTTATTTAGTAATAAACAGAAGGTACATGCACAGACTACAAAAACGCTGTGTAAATACATCTCAGAATACGGCAGCCCGAAATTTCCAGCGTATCTTGCAACCACACTGCATACCACTGAAGAGACTAGAGTGAAATGACATTGCAGACCAGGGCTTCCCTGCATGGTTTCTATCCTGATCAGTGTCTGCATTTTTAAATGCAAAGAGGACAACACATAAATCATAAGTTTTTCTCCTGCTTAAACATCCCTTACTGATATTTCATTCTCTGTATCCTCAGGTGAACTTCAAAAATGAATCCAGCCATCAGATCCAGCCACACAAACTGCAAACCGTTCTAGCTTTTTTTCTTCTGATTCTTTGGGGGAATATTTGCTCCCTGGACTCACACAGTCCAATTTTACCAAGCTCTGAAAGTATTGGGGTGCTTCTCCTGCACAGGGTGTTGGTCAGGATTCAGTGCAGCAATCCCCAGAAAGAGCATCACACAGCACTTCATGCACAGCAAGTACTCATTAAATCATGAGTTATATTTGATATTATCATAATTAGTGATTTTCTAGCTATTTTACCTAGGCCAGAATTTCTCATTGGTCCCCCAGAGAAAGACTGCTACAAAGGAAACTGCATGAAATTTAGGGGACCTGTATTCAAATTTTGGCTTTGCCACTTAACAAGCTCATGACCTTGGGTAAGTTACTTTAAGTCACTTAACTTCAGTTTACCTATCTGTGCAATGGACATGGTAATACTTAGTTCATAGGCTTGGTGTCTGGATTAAATAATAAAGCTCCTCACTCCAAAAGGCAGGATGGCAGACAGTGATAGAGTATGGAAACTGGGTACAAATATTCGTACTGCCAATTACTGTGTAACCTTGAGTTCTTTAATCGTGTCTCAGTTTCCTCATCTGTAAAATGGGCGTAATAATAGTGAATATGCCTAATACGGCACTGTGAGGATTGAGTGAGTTATAAATGACCTCCAGAAGAGTGTCTAGAAGGCAGCAAATGTTAGTTATGATGATAATTGTCATTTTTTTCATTTAGTAATGAGGAATTTATTGAGGAACTACTATGTATCTGTCACTGTTCTAGTCACTGAGGACACAAAAACAGTATAATCCCTGCACTCATGAAATTTAGAGTCTGATGCGAAGATAAACAATCTAATAACCACAAAGATAAATGTATACTTACAAACTAAGATATGTGCTTTGAAAAAAAGGAAAGGTTTTATGAAAACATAACTAAACAGGGGAGTGTTATCTTGGGGAAGAGGCATTTGAACCCGGAGCTGAAGGATGAGATGTTAAGTAGGAAATGAGGACTGGGGAAAGGGAGCCCTATGTGCAAAGGCCTTGTGGTGAGGGAGCATGTTGCATCAGAAGAAGTGACTGGAGACCAGAGAAAGGGGGAGCATAATAGGAGAAGAGACTGGCAAGGTATGCAAGCGCCACACCATGCAGGGCTTGGAGGGCCAGGGTGAGAACTAGAGATTTTATCCTAGGAGGATAGGAAACTTTATGGGAATTTAAGCATTGGAAGGCAAGGGATGTTGATGGTGACATAATCAGATTTGCATCCTGAGATGATCTCCCTGACTGATATGCTTTGGATACAGACCTAAGTGTATGCCTGGGAGACCAGTTCAGAGGCTATGGTGGATGGTACTAGAGCTGGTGGTGGAGATGGAATCAAATGGGGGAAAATGAGTGAATTTAGTGTTTGGTCCATTAAAGTGCACTACAACAGTTCCCTTCTTCTGCCGATCACTGCCTGACACAGGTTTTCTATCCCTACACCAAGGGCACGGCTAGAAACAGACATGTATTATCACACCATGGAGTGGGACATGACCTAAGGGTGATCTGGGTCAGAATGACAGGAGTGAGCTGAGGCAAGCACTCCCAAGGGAGAGTTTTCCCCTGGGCTCCCCAGACCAATCCCAGCCAGCCCAAGCAGAGGCCACCCTACCTCCCAGGAGTTCTGCGGACCATAGTAACTCCACATATGGGGCAACACTATGCTGCTTTCTGAGCCCACTGTTGCCTCTTTGCCATCTGGCAAAGGAAACCAGCCCTGATCCACCTAAGACCCACTCCTAGGTCTACGTCCGTGATCAATCCAAACAGTATCCATCGATCTTCTTTGTTGTTTATACCCACTTGTTGCCCAAACACTGCAAAACGCGACTTGCGGACATTATCCAGTAGGTCTCTTTCTTGGTCACAGAGAACAGGTCAAGTGTCAGGTTCAGCCCCTGTCACTACTGACATGTCCCTGTGGAATATCGTTACTAAGCCTGACTCTCTGTGATGAAATTGGTTTTCTTTTAAGCTGCCACTGACTGTGCACTCATCTATTACTTTATACTGACTTTTATAAACAGATTCTCACTCAACAAGAGTCTAATATTTATTGAACATGTACTATGTGGCATGTCTGTGTCAGGTGCAGGACACCATAAGATGAGTGGCCCATCTCCAATGTCAAGTTTCAGCAGTCTAGTGGGGAAGACAGGTATAAACTGATTAATTACAACATGATATGGGAGTGCAAATCTGAGGGCATGAATAAATTGCAGAAATCCAGAGCTGGATATAATTAATTTCTGTCTGGGGCAGTACATAAAATCGCCACAGAATTTGTTGCAAAACACAATAAACATTAGATAGCCTTTCGATTAACAACTTCCTTCTGGCATTTTGTTCTTACCCTTTCACCTCACTGCAATTGCCTTGTAGTTTCTGCACTATATTATTAATGGAAATGTTTCCCCTCATTATCCAGCAACTTTGTTACATAGACAATTATGTTCTGGAAGATGCTTGAGAACTTCTTTAGCTGATAAAAGAATTAACCTTTTAGGCTAAGGCACCACTTGCTGCTGGGCACAACTCGTAAGGATTCTGATTACTTGGAAAATACATAGCATCTGTTTTGCATGTGTATGTAGTATAACCTAGTAAATAACTATTCATAGGAGTAAAATATTATTACGGCTAGGAAATTAAAGAATGATAATCCTCAAATCATGCTTCTAAAACAGTCAAATCTTAATTTTTTGAGCTTCCAAAGAATAGAAATGTCACAAAAACTCTCTGGGTCTCAGGGCCAACACTACAGGAACAGAAGAGGCAGCTATCTGCTAGTGACTTAAGGACTGTGGAAAACCTACCTGCCCCAAAGTATCTTCCTCAATGACTAGGCTACTTGGTCAGTAGTAGAGATGTGAAAACAATGTCCTCTTACATTCTCTTTGAAAGAAATGAATTTAAGAACACAAGTATTAGGGCGCCTGGGTGGCTCAGTTGGTTAAGCGACTGCCTTCGGCTCAGGTCATGATCCTGGAGTCCCGGGATCGAGTCCCACGTCGGGCTCCCTGCTCAGCAGGGAGTCTGCTTCTCTCTCTGACCCTCCCCCCTCTCATGCTCTCTATCTCATTCTCTCTCTCAAATAAATAAATAAAATCTTTAAAAAAAAAAAAGAACACAAGAATTAGGGGCACCTGGGTGGCTCAGTCAATTAAGCCTCTGACTCTTGATTTCAACTCAGGTCATGATCTCAGAATAGTGGGATTGAGTCCCACATTGGGCTTCACGTTCTGCATGGAGTCTACTTGAGATTCTCTCTCCCCCCCATCTCTGCCCCTCTCCCCACTTGCACTGACGCACACACATGCTCTCTTTCTGTCTCTCTCTCTCTAAATAAATGGATAAAATCTTTAAAAAAAACAACAACAAAAAGAACACAAGAATTGGGGACGCGTGATATAAACAGACAGGTGACTCCTACTCTGGATTCTCTGGAAAAATGTCCTTTTTCCATCATATCACTCTTAATAACCCCAAGAACAGAATCCAAAGCTTTACCCATGCACTCAAGGCCCTTTATAATCTAGTGCCACTTACATTTGCCAACTCGTATCCCACCTTCCCTACAAAAACCCTTTGTTCCAGACTAGCATAATCATTGTCCTTAGTTCATGCTTTCCTCTTTCCCTCCATGTAGAGATTGGGGCAGGCAGAGTTCTGCTGGAGGCAGCTACAGAACCAGCTCCATTCCTTGAACTCACACCATTCAGTGAATTCCAACGTCCCAAATTATACTATCTATAATCAAATTAGTAACTGAACCAAAGAGTAACCTCAGAAATAAACATCTAGAAATAGACACCTGACCTAGGTAATGAAATAAAAGAACTGGTAATCTTCCTGAAGGATCTAGGTTCTGTGCCCTTAAAGGCATTACAGAACAGATCAGGTTTTAATCTGAAAATGGCATGTTAACCACAGCTCTGGTTAACAAAATCTTTGTTACCAAATGAAAGATAAGGGCATAATAATAACAAAAAGAATAGCTGTTTATTGAGAACTTGCGAAGTACCAGTGCCATTCTAAATGCTTTACATGTATTGATTCATTTAATCCTCACAGGAGTGCCCTGAGGTAGGTAATGTTTATTATGCCCACATTATAGGTGAGAAAAATGGAGCTGGGGGTTGAGTCATTTGCTCAAATTCACACAGAGCTTAAGTAGAAAATCAGAATTTTACCTCAGGCTCTCTAATTCTGGAATCTATGCTCTTGACTCAGTAGCCAGGTAGAAAAATGTCAGACTACAGGTAGAACTATATATGAAGTGGGTCTAATGTTTCAGGTGTTCTGGGATAAAATTTACTGATTAAAAGTCAAGAAAAAGGATATGCTTGTTATTTTCTATAATTGCTGAATTCTTTGTTTTATCCAGCCAAAATGCAAAAGAATAAAAAGGCTTCCTACCAAATATACCTTCAGATGCAGGAAAAATGAGCAATGCCTTTTCCCAAATTACAGGTAAGTTTAAAGAACTGGATTAAAATTTTCTCCAAAAGTCTAGCTGAAAGATACACAGCTTGACCTACCAGGTTTACTGTGAATTTATCCCATTTGGCAAATGTCTTAATCTAAAGCAAGTTCATTATTTTATTAGAAGAGTTTTCACTGAAAGAAAACATTCAATTTTATTGAACTTTATATTTACCCTAATAGTTCTGAACATGAGTCATAACAATTGTTATATATATACAAAGTGAATATTTCACTGGCTTTTTTCTAAGTTACACAACGGAATAATATGCATCTATTAAAAATTAGTTTTTTGAGTAGTTTTTAGCAAGGGATAAAGAGCCTTATCCTGTAGTGTCAAGTGAAAATGACAAGATTTTATATTTAGAATGACTACATCACTGGGCATATATATTCATAAAAAATAGGCTGGTAGAAAAGGTTAATATTAATAAAATGGTTGTCTTTGGGTGGTGGCATGTTGTGATTTTTTTTTCTTTATGCTCTTTTGTTTTTCTGTTTTTCTAGAGTAAACATCTTTACATTTGTAATGAAAAAAAGTAAAACTTTAAAGTAAATATGAACAAGAAAGTCATTAGCAATCCAAGTTCTGTTTCTATGCTCAGCTCTTTTAAGGAACATTTTACCATCTACTTAGGAAAATTCTCTTTGAACCACACACCAGATGTAAGTTTACCTTTATGAGACCTATCAGCATTTTATAGACAACCACTAATCCAGAATAATAAGGAAAATCAGGCATTCTTTCTGTAGAGGGGAAAAAACATTTTTTCTCTAATTGAGAAGAAATAAAATGGGCTTTGTACTACATCTGAATCGTGGTTCAAATACTTTAGCAAATTAGTTAAGCTCCCTGAGCCTGAGTTTTCCCACATGTAAAAAAAGTTGCTATTAGGGGCGCCTGGGTGGCTCAGTCTTTAAGCATCTGCCTTCCGCTCAGGTCATGATCCCAGGGTCCTGGGATCGAGCCCCACATCAGGCTCCCTGCTCAGCGGGAAGCCTGCTTCTCCCTCTCCCACTCCCCCTGCTTGTGTTCCCCTCTCTCACTGTGTCTCTGTCAAATAAATAAATAAAATCTTTTTTAAAAAAAAAAGTTGCTATTAGAATTAAATTCAGTAGCATAAGTCAAGTGGCTAGCTCGGGTGACTGCAGCCCCAACTGACACCTGACGGCAACTGCAACGCTAGTTCCTTTATCTCATGCTCGGCCCTGAAACCCGACACCACGTCCCTAACTGGGAGGAAACACAGGTGAATCTCATATAAGAACTGCATTTTAGATTCATCTAAAATACCAGTGGCTATGAATTGAAGGATAGAGAAAATTCTATAGTATTTGCCGGTCAACACCAGTTATTTTTCTGGTCGATGTAGAATAATTCCAGTTCTTAATGACCATTTAACTTTCTGAACAAAAATGAAAAATTGGGTTACTTGATTTTAAACACAGTTTTCACAACCTAACTTGTGTTACATTGAACACATCTTGTTTATTTTCTGTCAGTCTGATTTTCCTTCCCGGTATTTCTCTTTCTTTCTTATATTATTTTGGACATGTGGACAATGCAACAGTTACTTTATTAAACACCCCAAATGCTAAGTATATTCTTATGGCTGGATCATTTATCAGGTACAATTTGATCTATATAATGCTAAAATATGTTATAACCCCCAAATGTCAAGAAGTACATCAAAGAAAGATTTTCTTCTGTTTAGTGTAAATGATTATTAGAATGAGTTAGAACCTTCCTGTGATGTTTATAGTGGGCATTTTCTCCTTGTGAACATTCAGTCTCTGTCTTATCTTCTGACCTTTAAAGTTTCCTTAAAAGCATTCTAGTCCTTTATAATATAGTTATTTTAACTAGGTTTTATAGATCATACAGTCCTTCTTACCTAGTATCAGTGACAGAACAAATATAAAATAGGATTAGATGAGCATATCTGAGGTTTTATCGTAAGTATGTCATTTCTATTATTAGCATTCATCATACTTGTTATTTGTGGAGTTGGCAATTCTTCTGTCTTGCTAATTCCCACTTATTTTTTTCAGTTCTCATATTAAATAAGACCCATTCTGGAAAGCCTTTTCTGAACACTTCCCACTCCTACGCTCCCCCCCAACTTACCACCTCAGATGAGATGGGGGGCTCTAATTACATTCTCTCATCATACACTAGATTTTTAATTTATACCACTATCACAACAATAGATAAGTCATTACTAGTATAATCCTCTGCTTAACATCTATCTATCTGAGTAAACTAAGACTTTCATGGGACAAAGATGTACCTGCCTTTGTACCCCAGGTCCTCCTGTGGTATCTGACTTAGAAAAGATGCTCAATAAGTAATTATGGAATAAATGAACGAACAAAGCCAATACTTGCTGCCAGTAAAAATATCCAGGTTTATGCTTTCAGCTCAATAAAACAGCCTGAATCTCAAGAGTTTTGTATTCATTGTGTAGTTTAGTAAAATATGTCAAGGAACCATTTTTCAGCTTCTAGTAAATATCTACACCAAAATAAGCAAAGTCTGGCTGCCATTTACTCAGGCATTTGTGTTACCAAAGAATATTTACAACCGCAGAGTTGACAGCAAAAGATGCTTTCTAAATTCAGAGACACATAGGCTACTGTTTTATCAAGTACCTTTTTTCTTGAAGATTTACTATGAGAATCAATGAAATGTCTGCTTTGAGATATAACAAGGGTGATTTCCGATAGTTATCAGGAAGATGATATCCAAAGACGATAGAGTATATTATAAGGCATGAACAAAATTAAAATCGGAAGAATTTAAGTTAGTGTGCTCGGAAAGAATATAAAACAGAAATTTCTCTAGTGAACCAGGGTCAGATCCTCAAAGTTGCCCTAAACTCCATAATAATAAACAAGCCCACACAGCCAATAAGATCACTTTAGGGAGGACAGTGAGTTTTTTTGAGCTGATGGAATATTCACTGTTGAGTAGCCTCTAGGTTTATACATTACTTTAATAACAGGGTAATTCAGGTTATTCTATTTGCCTTCTGAAGTCATGATAAACAGCTTCATTCTGGGACAGGAACTAGGCATGGTGTCAAGTGGGTAGCTTAAACTCCCACCGTGTGCTAAAAAAGAAATAATGAGAAAACAAGAGTGAAAAGCAAAGCTTCAAACCCTCATTATAGTAGGCACCAAACAATTAACAAAAAGCAACACCAAAGGTTTTAAGACAATATAGGTTTTTTCCTTTGTTCAACAAATAATTTATATGCCAGGCACTGAGCATGATTTTAGTGATTAACACAGGTATGATGCATGCCTTTCACTGTATTTACACAATGTCTTATGAAATACAAAATAGAGGCACTAGTATCTAAAGAATATTAGTAAATGTTTTTTTGTTTATTATTAATGAAATGCTATAAATGGCATGTCGTGTGTACCAGTCACTTAGAAAACTTTTCAAGAATTCAACTAGACTTTGCAGTCACAAATGACTACAAGAGACAAATGAGTGACCCAAATGATAAAGGCTAGAAGAGTCCAAAACTGGAGGTTCTCATGTCTGACACAGGACTAGACCTGGGCTTTGGGGAAATGAAGACCTGGAGAAAAGGGAAGAGGACCTTGAGGACCTGAAGAAAGGCACAAAGAAGACATGGACACAGGAGTGTTGATGGCATCCAAGGAGAAGTCAGTAGGCAAGTCTGACTGAGGCAGAGGGTACCAGTAATGAAGCAATCAAAGATGGGGTTGGAAAGGTGGGCAGACTCCTCAAATATCTTATACCTTATACTATAAAGTCCTCAGCATTCAGAAGAGAACCTTGAGGAAATCCTTGCATTAGAAAGACTAATCTGGTAGCAGTTCCTAAGATCTGATTTGAAAAATGGTGCCAGCTGGCCTAATTAGAATCACCTGGAGCACTTTATGAATACCACGGATCCCAAGTCCCTCATTCCTAGTAATTAGAGTATGTCTAAGAGAATGAATATATCTATTTTATTATATATATAATATATAATTTTAATATATATAAAATATATAATAATATACATGATATATATATAAAATATATATATATTTTTTTTAACTAGTACTTTAAGTGATTTCTTATGTGATTCTGAGGCACAGCCCAGCATGGAAAGCACAGCTATAGAAGCTGAAATGACTACACTGGCCTAGGGAAAGTGACAAGGACCAGGCCTAGGGATTGCGGACTGGCCTGACTTGAAAGATCACTCAGTCTAAGTCAAAACTATAAGGTTTAATTGACATCTGGAAATATTTGTAGGAACTTTTGACCCCCAAAAGTACGTTACTCTCACATTGCTGTGCTCAGTGTTTAGAGTAAAAGGTTTATTATGCAAGGACTCTAAATGAATCAAAAAACTACATCTGCACATCTTGACTCCATCTGTTTTCTCCTACCTTCATCCCATGAGGAGAAGGCAAGTTCCTCAAGTCAAAGAACTTACTCCCTGCCCTATCCCAGCCCCAACAATGGCAGTAACACAGACTTGACAAGCAATCATTTTTTTTTTTTTAATGAATGCTTAAGTGAACGAAGAAGAACGAGTCTTTTCAATTGCTAGAAAAATCAGCTGTCATTCACAGATCTTTGGAACCATGTCTAAAATACCCATTCCTCAGGTGGAAACCAGGACAATTCAGCTATGTCCACCATGGATACTGAGTGCTTTTGTATACTCTGCAGGGTTCCAACACTGGTTAGAGACCTGGGGAAATCTTTTTTAAAACCAATGTTGAGGTACAGAGGCAGTAAGAGTAGCAACACTGTCACAGTCGATTTCAGCCTGATTATAAAAAACATCTGCCATCTGCAAACATCATGCCTTTCTGGATTTGTTGTGGGGTTTTTTTTTATCCCCTAACATCTGCAGGAGAATTTCTGGTCCATGAAGGAACCCCTCCTCTTCCCATTTGAATTCCAGAAATCTGAGTTTAGTATTTGAGAGTTCTAGAAATTCAGAGCTTAGTATTTAGGAGTTAGTAGATCTTACTTTTTTTTTTTTTTCTGAAAATGAATAAGACTGTGATGGCTATATAATCAACTGTTACTCCTTTAATTCAGATTTTTAAAAATCATTTTAATTTGGCATAATTAGCTAAAATGACCATGTTGTAAAGTAACCTGCCTAGTTTCTTCATTAATGACCTCTGAGAACATCAGCCTGACTTTAAAAGAGGGAAACTGAGGTCCAGAGAGTTGATGCCATGCCTGAGGTTTATCAGCTTCAGAGCCACCACTACAAAAAGGTCTTTGCTTTCAAGAGTAAATTCTACAGTATGATGCTGCCTCTCTTAAAATAAAGAAAAGCCTAGGAGTTCATGTATTTTAAGTCTAGTGCTTTTTATTATATAGGCATTTTTCCTTCAGTAATCAAGAAGCAACTCAGTGAGAAACAAGTTTTAAATTTCTGTGGGTAAGATTCCTAATTTTAAATAATTCTGTTTGACCAAATAAGAGAAATTAAATCATCCTTGAGACAAATTAGGAGGGGAAAGCATAAAATATATAAATAAAGTTTGTTTAGTTTCTCCAAAAGGAGTTTTTAATAAAGAGCATGGCGGGGGGCGGGGGTGTGCAGGTGGCATCTCTCCCAGTAGGTAGGAGTATTTTTATTACTGGCATTGTTTAAAATCACTGAAGCATGGGGCACCTGGGTGGCTCAGTTGGTTGAGCGACTGCCTTCGGCTCAGGTCATGATCCTGGAGTCCCTGGATAGAGTCCCGCATCGGGCTCCCTGCTCAGCGGGGAGTCTGCTTCTCCCTCTGACCCTCCTCCCTCTCATGCTCTCTGTCTCTCATTCTCTCTCTCGCAAATAAATAAAATCTTAAAAAAAAAAAATTAAAATCACTGAAGCATGAATAAATAAAATCTTAAAAAAAATTAAAAATTAAAAATTAAAAAATAAAATAAATAAAAATAAAATAAAATCACTGAAGCATGATAACAATAACAAAAGAAAGCAGAGCACCTAGTTTTATTATCGTTTTTAAATTCTCTACAGATAATGTACCCCCTAACTGTCCTTAGTAGGCTTTTACAGAGGGCCAAGTGGGAGCTGTGCTTAGAGATAACCCAAGGACACAAATCACTGCCACAAATATTGTCACCAGGGGTAGAAATAATATTAGAGAAACACTGGAAAACATTTAAGATCTTAGTAAAGAGTATAAAAATGAGTAGCAGTGAGTGAGAAGCAGTTCAAAGTATATCTAGGTGATATGTTGGATGAAACAGCTCTGAGTACATGGCACAGGAAAGCTCCACAGACCAAATGAAAGACTGTTCTAGATTGTTCAACCTCCTCAGACCAAAGGAATTGGACTCAGTTCCTCCATTAGGATCAGGGCCTGGTTTGCCCTCACCATCCATTCACTGATGTATTAATCATTAATTGATAGGTTAATGTAAAAAAAGAAAAGAAAAGAAAAATAGAAAGTGAATGTAAATACTACAGAATAAATTCTATGAAGTTGAAAGAACAACTCAAAACGTGACGATGAAGGAAGAGTCCTCATGCATCTTATCCAGCCTCTTCCATTCCCAACTTTGTGCTGTTCAGGATGCCTGTCCGGGTCATCCATTGCTTCTAAGGTCCATCCTGCATGGCAGGGAAGACACTTTAGATTCCTGGGTGGAGGTCCTACGACCTGGTCCTACTAGGCAAGTGCACTCAGAGTTCAGATTCCAACCCTCATCAGAGGTAGATGATGACCTTCACAAATAGGGAAACTGACTTCAAGCAACACATTCCTCCATCCTATGATGAAGGACTCTAGTGTCCAGGGTTTCATGTCAAAGCTAAGTACTCTGTCCACCTCTGAGAGAGTCACAATGTACATTAGTCATACCACAGGTTCTAAAGAGTCATATTCTGAAGAAACATGTTTAACTTTGTTTTACCAGGTATTTCTGCAAAATCAGTAGGGCACAGAACCCTTTTTCCAAAGAGCACCCATGAATGTATGTGTGGACCAGCATTCTGCATTTAGAACCAGATGGAATTAGGGAATTCATCCTTCTTCTTAAACATATTTTCTGAAACGGAACAATTCAAAAAGTCCTATACTTAACATTTGATTGTATAAATAAAGGAATGACTTGAATTACAGAATTCCAGAATATAAAGGCAAGGCTAAATGGTGGCCAATCTTGAATGTAGACACTCTCTGTTGCATTACTGGTGTTCACGTACGTGTAAAATTTAATAATAGTGGAACAATGCTGAATATTTCATTGATCTTATATACTCACATGCACATGGATATACAAAGCCCGTGAGTATTTATCGTTTGCCTCAACCTTCCCCGCCTCTTTATTTCTCTGGTTATGCAGTATCAAAAGGTTTAAAAAAAATGAGTTTTACTTTTTTTTTATTTTTAATTTAGTCAATGACAGTTTTCTATTTTATTTGGATTTAGAGTATCTCTACAAAAACAGCTACACATTTCTTCAAATGTATGCAATCACTTAATGGGAAGTTTTAAAGTCTTAATTAATGTGCTATTTAACATATTTTTAACCACCTGTTATTCAACACTACATTTAGCAGATATTATCTGAGGCCAATTAGGTTTTTTCATCTGAAAAGGGTGTGGGAGGTGATAGATTATTGTTGCCATGTAAGAGGAAAACTTCACATTCATTACTATCAACTTACAGCCTATTTTTTCTGGCACCTCTAATTTTTTTTGTCACATTTTTCCTTTACCCTTTATAACAACCTCTAGTGGTGGACTGTCTCTCCCTGGGGGCTGTCAGTTACAAGATGCCCTGAATCAGGTGTCATTAGCTGATAGAACATTCATCTTCTTTCAGGATTAGAAAAATCACCAAATAATGATTAGAGACAGAAGGTTTTTAAATATCCTAACCATATATCTCAATTCAATATTGATTTAAGTGATTAATTTTTCTATGATGATAAGCATCGTGACCAAATATAATGTTTACAAGGTGTATTAATCATAGTTTACAGTTTTCTTAGAGGCATGATGGATAGCGAATGTTTCTTTGAATCAATAAATGCAAAAAACTATTTGCACTAGAAATATGGGAGCAGACACACGACCTACTTAATTTATATATGTTTTCAAAATTCCAGCAGTTTCTTAATTATAAACTCCATTTTAGCTTATATTTAAGGGTTTCTTCCATTAGCTTGTTTTTATTGTTTTGGAGCAATGGAAAACAAGTTCCAAACGTGGAGCTGTTTCTGCACTTTATACAATGTCAAACTGCAAATAACAGCTAGCCATACGAACTATCCAGAGAAAACAATATTTTACATAGAACTATATAAAACAATCTGTGTATGTTTTATTTCCTCGGAGAACAGTCAAGATTTAAAGATTATACCTAAAGTATGGTCAAAAGAAATAGATCAAGATTTTATTAAGCAGAACTGAGATCTTGTAACAATAAAGGTTTCCTCTCACAATTTTGAATTATTATATTTCTTTGTTTTTTTTTTTTTTTACTCTTTACACGAATTCACACATTCACACCATTATCCTATGGATAACTGATTGATTTTTTTAATTTACTTCTTTGTGATTTTGTTTGTTGCCATTTTCATCTTGTTTGTCCTTCATTTTTTGTCCTTCTTGTTGAAACCCAGTCATTACATACATTCAATTTCAGAGGACCTTCCAGACTCTCAGCTTAGCCCTGTTTCTAACACGAGGCAATTGCCTACATTGTTCCAATGGGTGCTCCTTCCCTGGAGCAAATTTCTCAAAGGTAGAATTTTGAGCAGGGATCCTTTCATCTTGACATGTGCTGGAATAGAACTTCTAAATATGCGGAACTTGAAAGGGGATCTCAAGATAAGCATAGGGATCATATCATTTGTTTTCCAGTATCCCCTGGACAGCGCCGCTACAGAAGAACATAATTATGTGAGAACAAATATCATGACAAAGGTGATGTATGACTGGTCTCACAACCATGATACGTGCAGCTCCTGAGTATCTGGAGCTGATCAGCCCAGAGGGCAAGGTGGAAAACAGTGCCCACTCCCTGCCCACAAACAGTACCCCAGGACCAACTCCATAGACAGTGCTTGATCTTAGGAAACAGACTGAATTTATCTGGAAATTTATCTGAATTCAAAATGTTACTTCTCTGAGTTTTGCATTCAGTTGGTTCCTTCTGAGAGTTTTAACCAAGAGATGTTTTACTTTACTCAGAAAACAGTCCAGTGCTTCAGAAAAAAAGAATCTGAAAAGACCCAGATGCCCCCCAATGATATCTCAAATGTAAGATTCATTTATGAAAGCATCCTTTTGGGGTACAAGGTTAATATCAGAGAAGGCAGGTTGAAAACACCATTTTGTGACACCAGCTTTTTACTGTTTCATTCAACAGACACTTATGTAGAACCAGTTACATAACAGGCATTTGCCTTACACTGAACACTGAAAAAAAAGAATGACTGACTATTCCTGCTCTCAAGGAGTCCAGAATCTAGTGAAATAAGTAGACAAGAAAATAAATACTTTGGAATAGAAGCAATAGTGCTGTGACTCAGAAACAAATAAAGAACTGTAAATGTTTAAGGTCTGAGCAACTAATCTGCCCAAGGATGTCATAGCCAACCCCAGAGAGGAAGTGAATTTGAATTGTGTTAAAGAACTAGTAAAAGATTTCCAGAAGAGGAAATGTATTCCAAGAAGAAGGAAGACCATGTGCAAAAGCATAGTCATGCAAGAAGCTGGTATATCCTAGGAATGATAAAAAGGTCCCTGAAACAACAGTGTGGGCTGTTTGAGGATTAAAGCCTTGGCAGGAAATGAAAGTGAGGCAGATAGATGTAAAGTCCGTTATAGTAAACATATGCTGTCTGCCTATTATTGGGTCTTTTGACAAAGCACTTGCCTACTCCTCCTAGTTGGGAAGGCTGACAACACCTTGTTTTAGGCCCTAGCTGTGGGCAAGTAAACCAAGCTTGACCCACTGGGGTGCTCCATACACTGGACCAAGTGATAGCGTCAAGAATAAATACATAACCCCTCTCCGTCCCCCTCTGCCCCACACCTCCTCAAAAAAAAAAAAAAAAAAAAAAGAATAGATGCATAACCGAAACTTAGCCAATCAGAATCCTTGTCAAGGCTACCAGCAGACCCAGCTTGGTGTCTATGACCTGTTCGATCACAAAGCCTCTTTAGTCAGTTCAAAAGGGTCCTGCACTTGGTTTAATGCTCTGCTGTTGCCACTTTGAAATTCTCAATAATTTTACCTTGTTTCGAAAGTGAAGTCCCATAGAACAACAGGCATAACATGAGCAAAGAAAATACACACTGTTTGCAGGATAGCATTTATGATGCCCATAAGCACAGCCTCCCAGTGGACCCACATGTGTAGCAGTTCTGTAAGACTCAAAGGATGAGGTAAATATGTTACATTTAAAACTGAATAAATGGGGGTGCTCACAGATCCAAGAGGCCAGGCTTTCCATTTGAACCAGAATTTTCTTCCAGTGTAGAAAGAACGCAATGGCATTTTAAGAAACAAGACTTCATCGTATCCTTTCTTACTTGTGTCACTTCCCTTTATTAGACAAACTCACTAAGAACGATGACATGGAAGGAAAGGAAAGATAGGGCAACTCATAGTTCCTTTTCCTTTCAGTTATTTCTGACTCATCACTAAACTGAAGGGAACAACAGAATGTGAGTGTATCCGAGAAACAAGAAAGGTCTCAAATACACAACCTAACCCTACACCTAAAGGAGCTGGAGAAAGAACAGCAAATAAAGCCTAAACCCAGCAGGAGAAGGGAAATAATAAAGATCAGAGCAGAAATCAGTGAAATACAAACCAAAAGAACAGTAGAACAGATCAACAAAACTAGGAACTGGTTCTTTGAAAGAATTAACAAGATTGATAAACCCCTGGCCAGACTTATCAAAAAGAAAAGAGAAAGGACCCACATCAACAAAATCATGAATGAAAGAGGAGAGATCACAACCAACACCAAAGAAATACAAACAATTATAAGAACATATTATGAGCAACTATATGCCAGCAAATTAGATAATCTGGAAGAAATGGATGCATTCCTAGAGATGTATAAACTATCAAACTGAACCAGGAAGAAACAGAAAACCTGAAAAGACCTATAACCACTAAGGAAATTGAAGCAGTCATCAAAAATCTCCCAACACACAAGAGCCCAGGGCCAGATGGTTTCCCAAGGGAATTCTACCAAACATTTCAAGAAGAATTAATACCTATTCTTCTGAAACTGTTCCAAAAATTAGAAATGGAAGGAAAACTTCCAAACTCGTTTTATGAGGCCACCATTACCTTGATCCCAAAACCAGACAAAGACCCCATCAAAAAGGAGAATTAGAGACCAATATCCTTGATGAACATGGATGCAAAAATTCTCACCAAAATACTAGCCAATAGGATCCAACAGTACATTAAAAGGATTATTCACCACGACCAAGTAGGATTTATTCCTGGGCTGCAAGATTGGTTCAACATCCGCAAATCAATCAATGTGATACAATACATTAACAAAAGAAAGAACAACCACCATATGATTCTCTCAATAGATACAGAAAAAGCATTTGACGAAGTTCAGCATCCTTTCTTGATCAAAACTCTTCAGAGTATAGGGATGGAGGGTACATACCTCAATATCATAAAAGCCATCTATGAAAAACCCACAGCGAATATCATTCTCAATGGGGAAAAACTGAGAGCTTTCCCCCTAAGGTCAGGAACATGGCAGGGATGTCCACTATCACCACTGCTATTTAACATAGTACTAGAAGTCCTAGCCACAGCAATCAGACAACAAAAAGAAATAAAAGGCATCCGAATCAGCAAAGAAGAAGTCAAACTCTCACTCTTTGCAGATGATATGATACTTTATGTGGAAAACCCAAAAGACTCCACCCCAAAATTGCTAGAACTCATACAGGAATTCAGTAAAGTGGCAAGATATAAAATCAATGCACAGAAATCAGTGGCGTTCCTATACACCAACAACAAGACAGAAGAAAGAGAAATGAAGGAGTCGATCCCATTTACAATTGCACCCAAAACCATAAGATACCTAGGAATAAATCTAAACAAAGAAGCAAAGGATCTGTACTCAGAAAACTATAGAATACTCATGAAAGAAATTGAGGAAGACACAAAGAAATGGAAAAACGTTCCTTGCTCATGGATTGGAAGATCAAATATTGTGAAGATGTCAATGCTACCTAGAGAAATCTACACATTTAATGCAATCCCTATCAAAATACCATCCACTTTTTTCAAAGAAATGGAACAAATAATCCTAAAATTTGTATGGAACCAGAAAAGACCCCGAATAGCCAGAGGAATGTTAAAGAAGAAAAGTAAAGCTGGTGGCATCACAATTCTGGACTTCAAGCTCTATTACAATGCTGTCATCATCAAGACGGTATGGTACTGGCATAAAAACAGACACACAGATCAATGGAACAGAATAGAGAGCCCAGAAATGGGCCCTCAACTCTATGGTCAACTAATCTTTGACAAAGCAGGAAAGAATGTCCAATGGAAAAAAGACAGTCTCTTCAACAAATGGTGTTGGGAAAATTGGACAGCCACATGCAGAAGTATGAAACCTGACCATTTCCTTACACCACACACAAAAATAGACTCCAAATGGTTGAAAGACCTCAATGTGAGATAGGAGTCCATCAAAATCCTAAAGGAGAACACAGGCAGCACCCTCTTCGACCTCAACCACAGCAACTTCTTCCTAGATACATCAACAAAGGCAAGGGAAGCAAGGGCAAAAATGAACTATTGGGACTTCATCAAGATAAAAAGCTCTTGCACAGCAAAAGAAACAGTTAACAAAACCAAAAGACAACCAACAAAATGGGAGGAAATATTTGCAAATGACATATCAGATAAAGGGCTAGTATCCAAAATCTATAAAGAACTTATCAAACTCAACACCCAAAGAACAAATAATCTAATCAAGAAATGGACAGAAGACATAAACAGACATTTTTCCAAAGAAGACATCCAAATGGCCAAAAGACACATGAAAAAGTGCTCAATATCGCTCGGCATCAGGGAAATCCAAATCAAAACTTCAATGAGATACCGCCTCACACCAGTCAGAATGGCTAAAATTAACAAGTCAGGAAATGACAGATGTTGGCAGGGATGTGGAGAAAGGGGAACCCTCCTACACTGTTGGTGGGAATGCAAGCTGGTGCAGCCACTCTAGAAAACTGTATGGAGGTTCCTCAAAAAGTTGAAAATAGAGCTAACCTACGACCCAGCAATTGCACTACTAGGTATTTACCCCAAAGATACAAATGTAGTGATCCGAAGGGGTACATGCACCCCAATGTTTATAGCAGCAATGTCCATAATAGCCAAACTATGGAAAGAGCCTTGATGTCCACTGACAGATGAATGGATAAAGAAGAGGTGGTATATACATACAATGGAATATTATGCAGCCATCAAAAGGAATGAAATCTTGCCATTTGCAACAACGTGGATGGAACTGGAGGGTATTATGCTGAGCGAAATAAGTCAATCAGAGAAAGACATGTATCATATGATTTCACTGATATGAGGAATTCTTAATCTCAGGAAACAAACTGAGGGTTGCTGGAGTGGTGGCGGGTGGGAGGGATGGGGTGGCTGGGTGATAGACATTGGGGAGGGTATGTGCTATGGTGAGTGCTGTGAAATGTGTAAGACTGTTGAATCACAGACCTGTACCTCTGAAACAAATAATACATTATATGTTAAAAAAAAGAAGATAGTAGGAAGGGTAAAATGAAGGGAGGGAAATCAGAGAGCGAGACGAACCATGAGAGACTATGGACTCTGAGAAACAAACTGAGGGTTCTAGAGGGGAGGGGGGTAGGGGGATGGGTTAGCCCAGTGATGGGTATTAAAGAGGGCATGTACTGAATGGAGCACTGGGTGTTATACGCAAACAATGAATCATGCAACACTACATCAAAAACTAATGATGTAATGTATGGTGATTAACATATAAAAATTTTTTTTTAAAGATTTTATTTATTTATTTGACAGAGAGAGACACAGCAAGAGAGGGAACACAAGCAGGGGGAGTGGAGGAGGGAGAAGCAGACTCCCCACTGAGCAGGGAGCCCGACATGGGACTCGATCCCAGGACCCTGGGATCATGACCCGAGCCGAAGGCAGACGCTTAACGACTGAGCCACCCAGGTGCCCCTAACATATAAAATTTTAAAAAAAAAGAATGTGAGTGTATTAAGAAGTGAAATAAAAACAGTTGAGTTCATTTTGCACAACATTTCCTTTGGTGTAGTAAGAACAAAATATACATGAATTATATGTATGTATTATAAATGGTATAATTTCAGTGCTTCCATCTATGAGTTAAATGCTCTTATATTTGCATTGAAAACTGGTGTTGCACAATATAATGATAAATGGTGAGATTCATACTCATTCTTAAAATTTTAGTTCTTCTTTACTTGGAAGGACATTACATAAGAAATTTTTAAAAAACAGAATGACAAGTTGAAAGAGAGCATACAGAATTTTTTTAAAAGCACTTTATATTTTAGTACCTTTAATGACACTTTTTCCTGGTGTTTGAACAAGAGACCCCACAAATTACATAGCTAGCCCTGGCTATTAGGAGAGATGTTTCTTTTCCTCTAGGATCCCAAGTTAGAAGGGCAGTGTGAGCTGTGACTCTCATGTGACTATCTTCCTTAGCCAGGTGGGTGAAGTCAACTATAGTAAGAGAAACAGAAGCCAAAATGCAAAGAATAACATAGATGAAAGAACCCATACTGTCATTTTAACTTCTGGGTGTGGCCAGACCAAAGTTAAGGGCACACTTGTCCTTCTTTGTTATGTAAGTCAACAAATTCTTTTTCTTTTTTTTGTCGGGGGGGGGGGGGTGGAGTGCTTAAATAGTATGAACTGGATTTCTGTCACTTGCAACCAGAATGTTGACTAATACAGCCTCGTATGCTAAGTATATGGAGTTCTTAGATTCATACTCCTGGAAGCTGAACAGAGGCTTTAGAGAGCCAAGAAGACAGGTGATTTGGATTCTTTTTTAAGTCAGTTTTATAATTTCAATGAGAAAATATTTTTTTATCAAGATTTTATTTATTCATTTGACAGAGAGAGACACAGCGAGAGAGGGAACACAAGCAGGGGGAGTGGGAGAGGGAGAAGCAGGCTTCCCGCAGAGCAGGGAGCCTGATGCGGGGCTCGATCCCAGGACCTTGGGATCATCACCTGAGGCGAAGGCAGACACTCAACAACTGAGCCACCCAGGTGCCCCTCAAATGAGAAAATATTTATAAAAGATATAAATAACATTTGTAAAAGGTGGAAAATACCAATATAAATTAATACGCATATATTTACTACCCAATTTAAAAATATCCACCAGTGCCTTTGATGGCCCATAAGACCTTCCCTAATTAGTCCCCTGACCATTTTCACCCACCCACCTCAAAGTAATCACTGTGAACTTTGCAAATAGCTTTCTCTTGCTTTTTCATATAATTTGGGTGTTTTTTCTGGGGAAATGGAGAAGAGGAATTGGACGGGGCTAGTCTGAAGTCTAGGAGACCAGGAAGGAGATAGCATAAGTCTGAGCTCACCTGATCATTTGTGAGTGCTTTGTGTAACCACCAGATGATGTTTCATCAAATAAAATTCAGGCAACTGATTAATTTATAAAATTATGTTTTTTAAAAGGAGAAAAAGTGTCTTGTCTTTTTTTTTTTTAACCATGGGTAACTATTTAATCAGAGCAAGAGTAAATACCTTACTATACCATGACTCAGTTATTCAACCACAGAAATGAGCTTTGTGTTTGGGGGGGGCACAGAGGGTAGTGGGTTTGCTACCTGCCTCACCAGTGATGCCAGAAAGAGATGTAGAAAAGAAAAACAAGAGGAAGGAAGGACAGGAAAGGACAAACAATTCCATGTTTCATGCTATGTTACCCTCTCCCAACAGATAAAAAAGCTACCTGACACACATTATGGTATTTCTCATGACTTTACATAGGACTGTCCTTCTCCTTCTATCAAATTCATTTTAATGAATCACAGGAATAAAAGAAGGAATAGTTAGCCCAGGGAAATAATCCCTAATTGTAAAACTTTGTGCAGTATAGTACTGAGTTAGAGGTCCATAGGAACTGAGCTTCCCAGTATATGTGAAATCTTCCTTTCACATCCTCACATTCTTGCTGGTCACAAAATGAGAACTTCAGGGGCACCTGGGTGGCTCAGTCGGTTAAGCGACTGCCTTCGGCTCAGGTCATGATCCTGGAGTCCCGGGATCGAGTCCCGCATCGGGCTCCCGGCTCGGTGGGGAGCCTGCTTCTCCCTCTGACCCTCCCCCTTCTCATGCTCTCTCTCTCTCCTTCTCTCTCTCAAATAAATAAATAAAGTCTTAAAAAAAAAAAAAAAAGAACTTCTGCTCCAGCTGTAAACACTGTAGCTACCTAAATACTAGCAGGAGGAACATTTTTTTCTGTGTTTTGTGATGAGAACCTGATATCCATTAGTCCACTTTGCACTGTTCGGTGGATCAATGGGTTCAAGGCTGCTAAGCATGAGTGGCCTCTTACTCAAGTTCTCTGAGCCCAGTGGGTGTGAGCTGGTCCGTAGTCCTTCAAGGAGATGGCAGAGGAACTATCACTCTGCAGACCCAACCCCTTCCCCCATGAATGTCCTACACTTGGAGAGGGAGTAGGAAGCCCATTTGGCCCCACATCTAAGCCATATTCTCCAGTTTTATGCTTAATAAAATTCCCATGTTTATGTTTATTTCTCATTGTCCATTTCCTGTATCTATTTCTCAGTTGCTTTAGAACTCAGAGGGGAGATGGAATGGACTGATTGGCCCCTTGAAACCTGAACATACAACATCCCTCAAATTATATAATTCAGTTAACTATTTATGAATACAAATACAAGTACAAATGAATATATAACACAGTTGTAAGGAGTAATAAAAAAAAAAGACAGACATGTAAACTCTAACTATGAAAATCAATCTTATCCCTAACTCATAAAGTCTTCAATAAAACAATGTGATTTTTTTACCCTCCTGTTTTTCTATAAGCCATAGCCTCCTCAAATACAGCCTCAGGATTTGTAATGCTCTCCAGACTCCATGCAACAATTTCCAAATACTTAAATCAGCAAAACAAATTTACCCATGAGCAACCTAGGAGCTGCCAGCATCAATTAAAAATAAGTGGTGTATAACACATTGATGAAGGATAATTTTGATGCAACACCATTTCAGTTTATACAATGCCTTCCATCTCTAAAAATAAGCAGACCTGAATAACAAAACAAAACAAAAAAAAATCCCTAAGAAACAAACATTTGTTCCATTCAATAAGAACAAATTGCTTTTATGTTATCTGAAAGGGTTTAGTCAAACAGAAATACTGGCATTGAACCACAACATTTGAATATTTTGGCAGAGGTGATTTTAAACCATTCCTTTACATAATTTAATAAAAATGGCAGTACCATTGGAAAATAACGGAACAGAAAACTTTGCAACATACAATCAAGTTACCATAAAATGCAAACATTATAAAAGCAGTTAAGTTTTATTATGCTGTTAATAGCTTATATGGGACTTACTCTTTAATGCCCTTGAAACCATATTTTTTAAAAGATGATTTTTAAAATAGAATAAGATGACTTCAAATGCTACAAAGTACAATTTTCTATTTTAAAACTGTTATCTCCAAATATGTAAGGAAAAGCTGTTTCTAACTAAGTCCAGGGGCACCTGGGTGGCTCAGTCGGTTAAGCAGCTGCCTTTGACTCAGGTCATGATCTCAAGGTTCCTGGGATCAAGCCCCACATCGGGCTCCCCGTTCAGTGGGGAGTCTGCTTCTCCTTCTCCCTCTGCCTCTCCACTGCTTATACTCTGTTTCTCTGTCTCTCTCTCAAATAAATAAATAAAAACTTTTTAAAAAAATAATAAATAATTAAGTCCAGAAATCTTTACATACTCAGTAGTTTTCAGGGCCAGTTTCCCACCTCCCACCCCAAGTTGAGGTGTCTTTTCATTAGTTCCTATTATGATTGCTCCAAATTGTCTCCATATTGCCCAGCCCCCAATGCTGTGTCCTCCACCAGACTTGCAGTGATGAGCCTGTGACACTGAGATGAACAAACAGGCTCTCATCTTCTCTCCTCTCTTCCCCCAAATCTCTATTGCCAACCATCCTTCTTTCTCTCCTTACTTTTGTGTTCTTCCTATTCCAGGCTAATCTGGAGAAGCTCTTCCTTTATTCCACTTGCCCTCCATCTGTTCCAGCTTCCTGCCTCCCACAACAGCCTCAACCCAGACTTCTCCCTACCCACCTCCAAAGGTGCACAGGGCTCTCTGACAAACCACCTGACAGATTTGGATCAAATCCAAATCCCAAACTCACTTGCCAGAGAGGTCATGCAAATGAGAGAAATAAGCAAGGTGGAAAGGATAACCATCAGGGATGGGGGCTGTATGGTGAACCCAAGAAAGCACATTGTTTCATATTTGGACAACCAATTATTGCCAAGAGGAAGCAAAGGCCATTGTTGTCAGATCTCCCAGTTTTTTCAAGAGAAATAAAAACATATTTTATATGAAACCTCCCAATTTTTAAATGTTGGAAACTAATTTGGGGGGATCTTTGAACACCATGGAGCACAACAATCAGTTAAAGCACATTGTGAAGCATGTGTGCAGCCAGTCTGTTGTCTCTGTCTACACCTGCTAACTCCATATCTCCAGTGTCCTACTCCTTACCTGTTTTGCAGTCTGGCTTCCAACCACATCACTATATTGAAACTCAGTGCAACACTCTCTGGCTTCATCTCAGTTCTTTTCATCCCTAAATTGCCACAGCAGTTGACATCAGTCACTGATACTGATGATCGACTCATGCTCCTGGAAGTCCCCTCTCTTGGTGTCCATGACATCATGTTTTCCTGGGTCTCTTCTTCCTTCTCTTTCTTCTTCTCCAGTCCCTCTTCCTCCTCTTCACCTCCCACATCCTTCTCTACTTCCTTGTAGGGTAGTATGGGGAGGTTCAGATGGAGAGAATGCTTCCAAAACAAACTCCATAGGGCAGATTTTGAGAGGACAATATCATCGGTTAAGCATCAATTGTGTTTCTCACACAAAGGGGATATTTGGCAGTGTTTCTGACCCTAGGACATACATTAAAATCACCTAGAGTGGAGGGATTTAATTGGTCTGGGTTGTAGCCTGGCCTCGGGATGTTTTAAAGGCTCCCCAGGTGATTCTAATGTGCAGCAAAGTAGAGCACCATTGGTATACTTGGTGACTAAGTAGGTGGATGACTAGTCAAAATTGATGACTCTCACCTTGTGCAAATTGCTGCTTTCAGGCTCTGCCAGACAGTGTGGCTCCACATATTCATTGAACAAGGATTTCTGAATGCTAAGGTGTGCCTGCACCATGGCCCTCAAGGAAGGCAATGGACCTGGCTGAGCCAGCACCAGCTGCTGAACATCCTCTCTCATAATCGATCCTGTATAATCTGAATAAACTTTTCTGTGAAAGCAAACTGTTTGTTTCACTGGAATATAATTTGTAGAAACTTCTCTTATACCAAGGCCTTTCCCTCGGCTTATAAACAGAAACCTTCCAAATCTTTTTTCTCTCTCTCCAACTCTGAACACCCATATCAACTTTACTTCTGCATTTCCAACTACTTGGTGGACATGACTACTTTTCTTCTCCCTACCACCCAAATCTTCTCCTCCTCCCAATTCTCCATTACAATGTTTCCATTCTCCAGCCCACTGGAGTGTGAAATCTTGACACAATTCTTGACTCTTCTTTCTAGCTTCTCCTTTACATCTAATATTGTTTCTTCTCTCACACTGTTACTGCCATCTTGCTGTGTCTCCCCATTCCCACTACACCTTCCAACTTAAGACACTGCTACTTCATGCTTGACATATGGCAATGGTCCTTAGTATGCTCACTGCTCCCAGCCCGTTCCTCAACTGTTCTATTGTGCTCCATAATCATGTTTCCCCCTTCGTACAAACCTTTGTTGCACCCGGAGGAACAGACTTAGGCCTACAGCCTGGGTCTGCTGAGCTATGTCTTTCCACCCACTCCCTTGAGTAAAGACTCAGAGATGTGCCGCGCCTGTTTTGGAATAGTTTCTTGCACCTGGTGAACAGGCAAACCCAACCTAGAGTCTACTGCATAGTCAGGCAGGTGGCTATAAAATCTCCCAAGAATGCAAAGGTGAGCCTCTCCCTCCTGGCCAAATCTTCACCCACAGAAATAGATTCAGCAGCAGCAGTGACCTCTTTAGGAACTTTGGGAGACCCATGCCTCCACTTGAGAACATACCAAACAGTCTCCTGTTTTACGTAGTTAATTCCAAATGGGTATGTTTCTGGATCCTTTTGCACTGAGAAACTTTCATCCTCTTGTTGCATCTATTGGCATTTTTCTGTATTCCACATCATCCTCCCCAAAAGACAGCTGCACAGAACTCCAATACGCAACAGGTAAGATCCATTCTCCTTGGAGCTGGCATCCTAGGTCCTTCCCAATCTGGCCTCACTAGTCCTTCTGGCCTTATCTCCCACTACATCTTTATTCCTACCCTCTGCTCTGGTCCCAGTAGGCTGCTTGCCACATTCATTAAGGTCAATAAGAGTCTGAACCACTGAGATGCCCCATCCTAAAAAGGGTATGGCCTTTCATACTTTCCATTTATTGAACTATAAAAACACATTTCTGAAGCTAAAACTCCAGCATAAGGAGAAATGTTGGAGATTATCATGAAAATTATTCTTGTTGATTTTAATAAGTTCTGTCCTTTTCTCACTTCAACATTATGATTATAGTTTTATATAACCCTTGACAACACTTGACAACATACTTTGCATACATTATCTAATACACACAACAATCCTGTGAACACCTACAGATGAGCAAATGGATACACAGAGATATTATTTTGATTTTCCCAAGGTCACACAGTTTATAGGTGGCACAGATGGTTCCCAATCCCATTTGTCCTGATTTTAAAATCCTATTAACATTCTACTACCCAGTCTTGCTTTATTTACTTATATAAATCTCCACACTGTTCACCAAAATTTAAAATGAAAATTAATAAACTACCTATCTTTGAGAATTTCAATGCTTTGTTGATACTGTTCTCTTTTCGAGCTGTAATAAGGAGAATATGCCTCTCTGTAGATCTGCATCATTAGAAACCTCATGTACTCAACCTGGACTGTCCACAGATGGAGAAATGAAAGCTTGTAAAAGGCACTGGAATTGAACAAAAAAGATAGTAATGAAAAGTTAAGAAGACAAACAGCATTTCAGTGATTACATTGTTCTGCACCGAAAGCTGTCCATCATCAAAAATTGGCCTCTTTATGTTGCCATGCAAAAATCTAATTGCACCATTTACCTCCTAGTGCTGTAGAGAGAACAGAAGAGCCAAGCATCATTTCTTTATTACTGTCATTTGCCATGGATTCCAACACTAGAAGGAAGGAGTAGAGATTATACAGAACTATAAGAATCTACTCTGTTTTAATACTGGTAAAGATAAATTTGTGTCCCTTGAAAAACCCTTGGTATCCAGATGGGATGGAGGATTGGGAACAGCTGAAGTGAGTGAAGGAGGCATGGGATGAACTCTCAAGGCCTGTCTCATGGCACACTGCTTGGAAGGATCAAATGGCTCAATTTAAAAGCAGTCAAATATGAATATTTTTCACAGGAACAAATTTTATTCACTTGCAAAAATGAATGCTTTCCAAATCTTTGACTTAGCTATCTCACTTCTAGGAATTTAACCTAAGAGGAAATACACAGATACATACACACATACACACACAGAGTCACTCACACATGTGATAATAGTGGTTGAGTATGAAGACAGTAGCAGAGGAAAAAGAAGGAGAGGTGAAAAGAGATTTAATTTTTACTGGGTCCTTTGGTACCTTTGCACTTTTGTCAAGTGAATACCTATTACATATACATGAAATTAATTAATTTAACAGGATTATTCTTAATTCATGCCTCAAATACATAGTCTGTAACCCAGAAATGTCTCTTTTAAAAATATTTACAAATAAGCACCAAGAAATCTGTACAAGGATGTTTAGTGCAGTAGTATTTATTATACAAAAGATTGGATGGAATCTAACTTGCGTCAACAGGAGAATGGTTGGATAAATTCTAGCACACCCATTCAGTGTACACTCCACAGCTATGAAGAATATATCCACATGCAAAGTACTCTGCAAAACGAATGTTGTTTTTTTTTCCCAAAAAAAGCACCAAAGTGAAGAACAACATGTATAGCTTATTACCATTTTTTGTAAAAAGTAGAGAACATAAAAACAGAGATAGAGATGCAGACATTCCTGTATATACTTAGAGACTTTCTAGAAGGAGACTAGGGAAACTACTAACAGTGGTTAACAGTTTGGGGGCGGTTTCTGAGAGACTGATGGTTTGGGGCATATATCCCTTTTTGCTTTTAATTGTTAGTCTTGGTATAATTTTTCAATTAAAAAGGGGTTTTTAAAAAATCAGTGCCTCAACACAATGACACAAAGAAAACCTACTTCAGTTACGTATATTAATCAGCCTTTTTCTTTATTCATAAATCTGAGCAGACAATTCAGCATTAACAGTATCTAAGGAACAGCAACAATCCAGAAGAGAAGGACCAACATGAGCAAAGAAAACAACTGATCTGATCTGGAAGAGAGTCACTTAATATTCCCAGAGATATTTGGGATACCTGGGTGGCTCAGTCAGTTAATCGTCTGCCTTCAGCTCAGGTCATGATCCCAGGGTCCTGGGATTGGGCCCCCCACATCAGGGCTCTGTGCTCAGTGGGGAGTCTGCTTCTCCCTCTCCCACTCCCCCTGCTTGTGTTCTCTCTCTCTCTGTCAAATAAATAAAATCTAAAAAAAAAAATCTCATTTCTTATCTTCAATATACTTGGATTAAGTTATGAATTATATTTTTACATTTCAAAAGTACTTAAAATCTTCACATTTCTCATATAGGTATATATACCAAAATCTCTTTGGGAAGTACATGTTTCTATTTACCAACCTCAAACAAGCCTCAGGATAGTACATATCATTAAGATAACTCGAAATGCATTCTTTTTTTTCTGAATCTTTTTCATAAACTCCCTGGTCAGATATTTTGCAGAAGGCTCTTCGGCTTAAAGTAGAAAATTCTCTTCTAGAGATAGCTAAAGAAAATTTGAGATGAAGAAGTTTAACCACTCTTTTGTGGGTCACAGCACTGACGTGCTTCAGCCCTCAGGGCACGGCTGAACTTTTAGTCATTGACTGCATTAGTTACCCATTTCCTTCTTTTTCTCAGTGTCTTCAAGCTGAGTTCATTTAGCACATTGGTTTACAGTAAATTCATCTGGCGGATCCTCCCAATCCCTTCGTACTACACAGTGAAGTTTGATTAGAGATGAGGGAAAGGATGCCACCCATAGTAGAAGTGACCAAAATCCAGCCCTCCCTTCGCCCTTGCTAAAAGGATGCCTGTGTTGTTTGGGTGTCCCCTCTCTTCTGTATATGCTGGTATGTCCCTATTTCCTGTTCCCATTGCCAAGGATTAATTTGAACAAGAGCATGTAGTATAATTCTTAATATTGTGATGTGTAGGAAATCTGGGGAAGGCTCTCCTTATTAACAGTAAAAAAGTCTAGGGATAAACATCCCCTGCTGCTGGAGGTCGTTGTGTCTATGAGGGCTCTCAGAGCTGTGGCAGTCATCTAACAACCATGTGGGGATCTAAGTCAACAGATGCAGGACGGCAGAATAGAACGATGCAAAGAACTGAGGTTCTTGTTCTTGTCGAGCAACTGAATCAATCAATCTGGAGCTGTTCCATATTCACACTTCTGTTATGTAAGATAATGTTTCTCATTGTTCAAGCCATTTTTAGTCCGTTTTCTGTTACTTAGCAGATAAATCCATCCAAATTGGTACGTATGAATTACTTCTCTGTGTTATCCCTCTCTTCCTCCATTGAGCCAACATTTTAAATATTCTTAACATAATTTAATTGGTATTAACATTTTTATGTAGGTAGATTTTGGCTTTCTTCAGGGACAAATTCAAATTTATCCTGTTTTATACTTTACCTTGGCAATCTACTTTAAGAAACTGAATCTTATCAAAGATATCTGGTTACCATACCCAGGGGGTACTAATTATGTTCTTAAGGTCATGCAAATAGCAGTATGAGACTACAGTGCTTTTAGATAGCTGAAGATATCCATTTTGACCAAAGACCCTTTCCCTTATTAAAAAAAGAAAGAAAAGAAAAAACTTAGTTATACGTGGAAGCTAATTCTTATCCCAAACTTTTTTTGAATAGACTTTCATTACAGCAACTCTTTGAAGCCTATTTGGCTTTCAGTTTAATTTCTTTGCTTTGAGTTGATATTATTCCCTTAATCCCACTAATCCCCTGAGGAAGATGAACATAATGGTGAACTTCATATAAGAAATATTCTATTAAATTTTGAAATGATTAAATTGTATACCTAAAAATAAAATATGAATCCACATTGAATTTATATAACTTCCTGCCCAAACTTCTGGATTTAAGCCATCTTTTTACTAATACTATTTCCAAACTTCCCTCTATGTGAGCTTTATCAAGACAAGTGTCAGAATTCATAAAATCAACCAGACCAATTGAAAGGCCTATGTTAATTACAAATCATAACACAAGTCAAGGTTAATTACACTTAGATTTTAAATGTTTTGCTTGAGGATGCTAAGCTTATTTAGTCTAGAACAGATTTTTTTAAATAAAATGCTTATGTATGAAAAATATAACAGTTTACTACAGCTGTGGGATGGGGGAGGAAGCACTACCCAACACTATTTAAACATTACATATTCATCTCAAAACTAACAAAAATAAGCAGTGTGAATGTAAATTATTCTCAGGGCTTTTTAGCTCTTAAAAGGAAATGTAAAGGCCATAATCTCTTAAGCACTTCTGAGCAATAGCAATTTTTTAAAATTCTAACCTGGACGAAGCTAAGATGCCAACATTCATTTCTGGCGTTCGCAGCCAATTTTGTCATACAAGTGCTTAACTAATATTTTTTCACTCCTGCATTCTGTTCTAAGGAGAGTTTTCTAGAACAAAGGTTTAAATCACAGTCAAATTACTCAGAATCCACCCTACTATATTTTTAGCAGCTCTCTAGCTCCTTATAAGGAAAAATATTGGAGATGGAATTAGAACTTCTAGGTAACTATAAGAATGTGAGAGAGAACAATCTTACCCAGTCTGGAAAGTGGGCATGGGATTTCTAAATCCAAGAATACTGGAAAGTCTAATATGAAACTGAATGGAGATATTCTACAAGTAAAAAAAGAAACCCTTTCCTTAAGGGAAATTCAAAGTAATTTTAAGAATTGTACTTTAGCTATGCAACATATAAACAACTAGGGGATCTGGTGGAGGGTATATAGAGATCTTATTTTTGTAATTTTTGAAAAATCTAAAGCTTTTACAAAATGGAAAATGTAAAAATGCTTTAAAATGCTTAAAAATTATTACTGTTTTGGTATAAATTAATTCAATTGTCTAAAAGGTTTTTTTTCTAACCAGGTTCAAAATAGATTAGAACGTTATTGTGTTGGGAAAAGCTTCAATCTGTACTCCATGGCCTCAATTCTTATCTTAGTTCTCAGTGGTATTTAAAAACATCAATCCCCATAGATAGATAGATTTTTATTTTCATACAGCTGAGTTCTACATAGAAGAAATACTAAAAACTCCATGGACATAAGCCTCAGTTTGGATAGTATTTGAAATCTGACTTAAATACATTGCTCTTTTATTTGGTAGTTTATCAGTTCCTGTCAAATTAATTATATAAGTTATATAAATAAGTATATATGATATACTATACTTATATTTAATATATACTTATAAAATCAATAGATTAATAATATAGATAATAATATAATGATAAGTTATAAAAAATAAGTGTATTTCCATTATCCTTATTCTTAGATGATGCTTGATGTATTTATGACCTTGGAACTCATTATTAATTTTCAAATGGTACAGCATATGCATCTGTGTGTTGATATGTGTGTGTATGTTACCATATTGAGAGAGCAAAATAAAGAAATTATGAAAAAATGTTAAAAATTATTTTATTTACATGGAGAGCACATGGGCAAATTTCTGTATGTTTGAAAATATAAAATATCACTGTACTTCACCAAAAACCACAATAGCTCTCACAAAGATAGTACTAACAACTTTATTTAGAGCATCACTGATTCTTTTTAAGCAGGCAGTTCTTAAAAAAGTGGTTTTTCTGTTTTTCTTAAGTACAATAGATTAGAAGCCAAAAATTAAAAGAGAGAAATGGATGTTAGAAGCAGTCATGATCCATTTGACAAACATTTATGAAGTATCTACAGACTTGTAAAACAGCAATGGCCAACATATGATCCTGGTCCTAAAGGAGCCCATGATCCAGCTGGCAACAGAGACATGCAAACAAATAACCATAATGATAACTAAGATAACTAATACAGAGAAAGAACATTAAATAGCAGGTACAACTATATTGATAACCAGTGAGAAATGAAACTCACAATGATGACCCTGAATTGGAAGTAAAAGTTCAAATTTCATTTCATATACATTTAGAAAGTTAGAGTAATTAATATATTTTATATATATTATTGTAAAAATATTTTAATAAACTAAAGATTTAAAGTTTACAGAGGAATGTTTTTACTTATTAAAAATTTTACGTCTCTGGGAGGGGGAGGAGCAAGATGATGGAGGAGTAGGAGACCTAAATTTCGTCTGGTCCCAGGAATTCAGCTAGATAGTTATCAAATCATTCAGAACACCTACAAACTCAACAGGAGATTGAAGAAAAGAATAGCAGCAAGGCTATGAACAAAAAAGTGACCACTTTCTGGAAGGCAGGAGGTGTGGAAAAGTGAATCTGAGGCGATATACAGGAAGATAGACCGTGGGGGAAGGGAGCCTCCATCAGCCACTACCAGAAAGTGATAGAACCCCGGAGTATGAAATCGGAACTTTTAGAAGTCTGCCCTGCTGAAGGATGTCACTCCAGTGGCTAAGCGGGGGGGTGGAACCCTCACTGGGGCAGTGTGGTCTCAGGACCCTCAGGGGCACAGAAAGACCAGGGGTGCCTGAGTGCAGCAGAGCTCCCAGGTATCGGAGTAGGGAAGCTGGCTGCACAGACAGAGCCGAGGCGTGGGCTCTCAGCTTGGGGTTGCCATAAACCATGATCCATGGCACAGTCGGGCCACTGCTCTTCCATCAGGGACCCAACAAGTGGCAGATCCGGGGAGACTCCCTTTCCTCCCCGAGAGGAGCAGTGTGGGAGCGCACCGCAGGAATCGGCTGGGTTTGGAGACTCCAAACAGGGTCGGGTGCCAGAGACAGAAATGCTCGGTCACAGGTCGGGTGAGCACAGAGTGCAGCCAGAGACCAGGGAGACGGAAGTGACTGACTGCTTTTCTCTAGGGGCGCAGTGAGGAGTGTGGCCCCGAGTCTCGGCTCCTCCGGGGAGGAAGTTGGGAGGCCACCATTTTCACTCTCGTCCTCCAAAACTGTACAGAAAGCTTGCAGGGAACAAAAGCTACCGAGAACAAACCCGAGCAGATTACTTAGCCTGGACCGGCAAGGGCGGGGCAATTCCGCCTCCAGCAAAGACATTTGAGAACCATTGCAACAGGCCCCTCCCCCAGAAGATCAGCAAGAACAGCCAGCCAAGACCAAGTTTACCAATCAATGAGAATCATCAATGAGAACAGCAGAACTCCAGCACTAGGGGAATACAGCACATAGAATTCATGGGTTTTTTTCCCCATGATTCTTTAGTCTTTCAAAGTTAATTTTTTAAATTTTCTTTTTTTCTTTTTCTACTTTTTTAGTTGAATTTTTCTTCTTTCCTTTTTCAACCAACATCTTACCGATTCTTTTAAAATCTTTTTTAATTTTCATTTTTACAGTCATAGTCTATCCCTTCATTGTATTTAACCTTATTTTTTGTATATATGTAAGTTTTTCTTTCTTTAAAATTTTGGGAGACAATTTCTTCTAACAGACCAAAATATACCCAAAATCTAGTATGTGGCTCTGTTTTACTAGCCAGCCTGATCATATTCTTTTTTTTTTTTTCCCTTTCTTTTCCTCCCAGTTTCAGGTCTCTTCTGATTTGTTTAGTGCATATTTTTCTGGGGTCGTTGCTACCCTTTTAGCATTTTGTTCTCTCATTCATCTATTCTCCTCTGGACAAAAATGACAAGATGGAAGATCTAACAATTGTAAATATTTATGCCCCTAACATGGGAGCAGCCAATTATATAAGCCAATTAATAACAAAAGCAAAGAAACATATCAACAATAATACAATAATAGTAGGGGACTTTAACAACCCCCTACTGAAATTGACAGATCATCTAAGCAAAAACTCAACAAGAAAATAAAGGATTTAAATGACACACTGGAGGGCGCCTGGGTGGCTCAGTCGGTTAAGCGACTGCCTTCGGCTCAGGTCGTGATCCTGGAGTCCCGGGATCGAGTCCCGCATCGGGCTCCCTGCTCGGCAGGGAGTCTGCTTCTCCCTCTGACCCTCCTCCCCCTCATGCTCTCTCTATCTCATTCTCTCTGTCTCAAATAAATAAATAAAATCTTTTAAAAAAAAAAATAAATGACACACTGGACCAAATGGACTTCACAGATATATTCAGAACAGTCCATCCCAAAGCAACAGAATACACATTCTTCTCTAGAGCACATGGAACATTCTCCAGAATAGATCACATCCTGGGTCACAAATCAGGTCTCAACAGGTACCAAAAGACTGGGATCATTCCTTGCATATTTTCAGACCACAGTGCTTTGAAACTAGAACTCAACCACAAGAGGAAAGTCAGAAAGAACTCAAATACATGGAGGCTAAAGAGCATCCTACTAAAGAATCAATTGGTCAACCAGGAAATTAAAGAATAATTTTAAAAATTCATGGAAACAAATGAAAATGAAAACACAACTGTTCAAAATCTTTGGGATACAACAAAGGCGGTCCTAAGAGGAAAGTATATAGCAATATAAGCCTTTCTCAAGAAACAAGAAAGGTCTCAAATACACAACCTAACCCTACACCTAAAGGAGCTGGAGAAAGAACAGCAAATAAAGCCTAAACCCAGCAGCAGAGGAGAAATAATAAAGATCAGAGCAGAAATCAAAAGAACAGAAATCAAAAAACAATAGAACAGATCAACGAAACTAGGAGCTGGTTCTTTGAAAGAATTAACAAGATTGATAAACCCCTGGCCAGACTTATCAAAAAGAAAAGAGAAAGGACCCAAATAAATAAAACCATGAATGAAAGAGGAGAGATCACAACCAACACCAAAGAAATACAAACAATTATAAGAACATATTATGAGCAACTATATGCCAGCAAATTAGATAATCTGGGAGAAATGGATGCATTCCTAGAGATGTATAAACTACCAAAACTGAACCAGGAAGAAATAGAAAACCTGAACAGACCTATAACCACTAAGGAAATTGAAGCAGTCATCAAAAATCTCCCAACAAACAAGAGCCCAGGGCCAGATGGCTTCCCAAGGGAATTCTACCAAACATTTCAAGAAGAATTAATACCTATTCTTCTAAAACTGTTCCAAAAAATAGAAATGGAAGGAAAACTTCCAAACTCATTTTATGAGGCCAGCATTACCTTGATCCCAAAACCAGACAGAGACCCCATCAAAAAAGAGAATTACAGACCAATATCCCTGATGAACATGGATGCAAAAATTCTCACCAAAATACTAGCCAATAGGATCCAACAGTACATTAAAAGGATTATTCACCACGACCAAGTGGGATTTATTCCTGGGCTGCAAGGCTGGTTCAACATCCACACATCAATCAATATGATACAATACATTAATAAAAGAAGGAACAAGAACCATATGATCCTCTCAACAGATGCAGAAAAAGCATTTGACAAAAGTACAGCATCCTTTCTTGATTAAAACTCTTCACAGTGTAGGGAGAGTGGGCACATACCTCAATATCATAAAAGCCATCTATGAACAACCCACAGCGAATATCATACTCAATGGCGAAAAACTGAGAGCTTTCCCCCTAAGGTCAGGAACATGGCAGAGATGTCCACTATCACCACTGCTTTTCAACATAGTACTAGAAGTCCTAGCCACAGCAATCAGACAACAAAAAGAAATAAAAGCATCCGAATTGGCAAAGAAGAAGTCAAACTCTCACTTTTTGCAGATAATATGTACTTTATGTGGAAAACCCAAAAGACTCCACCCCAAAACTGCTAGAACTCATACAGGAATTCAGTAAAGTGGCAAGATATAAAATCAATGCACAGAAATCAGTGGCGTTCCTATACACCAACAACAAGACAGGAGAAAGAGAAATTAAGGAGTCAATCCCATTTACAACTGCACCCAAAACCATAAGATACCTAGGAATAAATCTAAACGAAGAGGCAAAAGATCTGTACTCAGAAAACTATAAAATACTCATGAAAGAAATTGAGGAAGACACAAAGAAATGGAAAAACGTTCCTTGCTCATGGATTGGAAGATCAAATATTGTGAAAATGTCTGTGCTACCTAGAGAAATCTACACATTTAATGCAATCCCTATCAAAATACCATCCACTTTTTTCAAAGAAATGGAACAAATAATCCTAAAATTTGTATGGAACCAGAAAAGACCCCGAATAGCCAGAGGAATGTTAAAGAAGAAAAGTAAAGCTGGTGGCATCACAATTCTGGACTTAAAGCTCTATTACAAAGCTGTCATCATCAAGACAGTATGGTACTGGCACAAAAACAGACACATAGATCAATGGAACAGAATAGAGAGCCCAGAAATGGGCCCTCAACTCTATGGTCAACTAATCTTTGACAAAGCAGGAAAGAATGTCCAATGGAAAAAAGACAGTCTCTTCAACAAATGGTGTTGGGAAAATTGGACAGCCACATGCAGAAGAATGAAACTGGGCCATTTCCTTACACCACACACAAAAATAGACTCCAAATGGATGAAAGACCTAAATGTGAGACAGGAATCCATCAAAACCCTTGAGGAGAACACAGGCAGCAACCTCTTCGACCTCAGCCACAGCAACTTCTTCCTAGAAACATCACCAAAGGCAAGGGAAGCAAAGGCAAAAATGAACTATTGGGACTTCATCAAGATAAAAAGGTTTTGTGCAGCAAAGGAAACAGTCAACAAAACCAAAAGACAACCAACAGAATGGGAGAAGACATTTGCAAATGACATATCAGATAAAGGGCTAGTATCCAAAATCTATAAAGAACTTATCAAACTCAACACCCAAAGAACAAATAATCCAATCAAGAAATGGGCAGAAGACATAAACAGATATTTCTGCAAAGACATCCAAATGGCCAACAAACACATGAAAAAGTACTCAACATCGCTCGGCATCAGGGAAATACAAATCAAAACTTCAGTGAGATAGCACCTCACTCCAGTGAGAATGGCTAAAATTAACAAGTCAGGAAACGAAAGATGTTGGCGGGGATGTGGAGAAAGGGGAACCCTCCTACACTGTTGGTGGGAATGCAAGCTGGTGCACCCACTCTGGAAAACAGTATGGAGGTTCCTCAAAAAGTTGAAAATAGAGCTACCCTATGACCCAGCAATTGCACTACTGGGTATTTACCCCAAAGATACAAATGGAGTGATCCGAAGGGGCACATGCACCCCAATGTTTATAGCAGCAATGTCCACAGTAGCCAAACTATGGAAAGAGCCTTGATGTCCATTGACAGATGAATGGATAAAGAAGAGGTGGTATATATATACAATGGAATATTATGCAGCCATCAAAAAAATGAAATCTTGCCATTTGCAAGGACGTGGATGGAACTAGAGGGTTATTAGGCTAAGCAAAATAAGTCAATCAGAGAAAGATAAGTATCATATGATCTCACTGATATGTGGAATTTGAGAAACAAGACAAAGGATCATAGGGGAAGGGAGGGAAAAATGAAACAAGATGAAACCAGAGAGGGAGACAAACCATAAGAGACTCTTAATCTCCGGAAACAAACTGAGGTTGCTGGAGTGGAGGGGGGTGGGAGGGATGGGGTGGCTGGGTGATGGACGTTGGGGAGGGTATGTACTCCGGTGAGCGCTGTGAAATGTGTAAGAATGATGAGTGACAGACCAGTACCCCTGAAACAAATAATACATTATATGTTAATTAAAAATAATAAATAAATATTAAAAAATAAAAATAAAATTTTACTTCCCTGGATAGTGTTGGGGAGGAAAAATATTTTATTCTAGTCTTCTAGGTTCTTTGGCTGGTCTAATAATCAAATTCACATAAAACAGATTAACAGGAGAAAAACAAATTTAAGTATTACCAGGGCCCCCTAAGAATATAAGACCCACAGGTAGTCAGGCAAATGAGGCTTATATGTTACCCTGAGCTAAGAAGAAGGGGACAGAGGTATGGGACTCCAAAGGGGAGGAAGATGATTCACAGGAGATGGAAAGAACAAATGTTTCAAAATCAAATATTTGTCATGCTATGAGGAGAAGTCTTTCTTATGTAAAACAAAGTCATCTTTGGTGATAGCTCTCTTCCTGGTGCACACTCCTTATCTATCTAAAGTATTTTGAGTAATTAAGGAAGAATTAAAAAGAATAACTTCTTGAGTCTTCTGTGTCTTAAAAATAATCTGTCTAAAATAATCCTAATGCCAAAGAGACACATTTTGGAGTGGCAAATTGTGCTCTCCTACAGTAGGAAGCCTCAATATTCTTAAGATGTCAGTTCTCCCTAACTTGATCTATTGATTCAGTGCAATCCCAATCAAAATTCTCAAAAGTTACTCTGTGTATCAACAGGTATACAAACTAAACTTTATATGAAAAGACAAAAGACCCAGAAAAACCAACACAATATTAAAGAAGAACAAAGTCTGAGGATTGGTACTAACTGACTTGAAATACATACTACAAAGCTAAAATAATTATCAAGACAGTGTGATATTGATGAAAGAATAGACAAATAGATCAAGGGGACAGAATTGAGAGCTCAAAAATTGACCCACATAAATATATGTCAACTTATCTTTGACAAAGAACAGTCAATTCAATGGGAAAAGTGAAGTCTTTTTAACAAATGGTGCTGTAGCAACTGGACATCCACATACAAAAAAGAAAAAGAAAGAAAGAAAAGAAGAGAAACAAGGAAGGAAGGGAAGATGGGTGAGAGGGAAGGAGGGAAGGAGGGAAGAAGGAAGAAAGGAAGGGAAGAAGGGAGAAAAGAAAAAAAACATCTAGACACTGGCCTTACACCTTTTGCAAAAATTAACTCAAAATTAAAATGGATCATAGACCTAAATGTAAAAAGCAAAACTATTTTAAAACCTCTAGAACAAAGAAGAAAATCCAGGTGACCTTGAGTTTGGAGATGAGCTTTTAAATAGAATACCTGAAGCACAACCCATGAAGGAAAAATTAATAAGCTGGACTTCATGAAACTCAAAAACTTCAGCCCTGCAAAAAGAGAATGTTGAGAACGAGAAAATAAGGCACAGACTGGGAGAAAATATTTGCAAAACATCTAATGAAAGACTTGTATCCAAAATATACAAAGAACCTTAAAACTCGACAATAAGAAAACAAGCAACCCACTTACAAAGTGGGCAAAAGATTCAAATACCTCACTAAAGAAGATATACAAATGGGAAACATGTAAAAAGATGTTCAACTTCACATTTCAGAGAATTGCAAATTAAAACATTGATGAAATACCACTATATTCCTATTAGAATGGCAAAATTAAAAAAAATCATCAATATCAAATGCTGGCATGGATGTGGAACAACAAGAACATTCATTCAGTGCTGGTGGGAGCACAAAATGATTCAGCCACTTTGGAAGACACTGTAGCAGTTACTTACAGAACTAAACAGTTTTACCAGAGAATCCAGTGATCACACTCCAAGGTATTTACCTAAATGAGTTAAAAACCTACATCCACACAAAATCCTGCACACAAATGTTTATAGCAGCTGTATTTATAATTGTCCCAAACCAGAAGCAACCAAGATGTCCTTCAAAAAGTGAATGGATAAACAAACTGTGGGACATCCATACAATGGGATATTATTCAGCAATAAAAAGAAATGAGCTATTAAGCCACTAAAAGACATAAAGAAATCTTAAACGCATATTGCTTAGTGAAAGGAACCAATCTGAAAAGGCTACATACTATATGATTAGAACTATATGACACTCTGGAAAAGCCAAAACTATAGTGATGATTAAAACATCAGTGGTTGCCAAGAGTTCAGGGAGGGGAGTGGAAGAGGGATGAATAGGCGGAGCACAGGGGATTTCTTAGATCGGTACAACTATTCTGTAGGATACTATAATGATAGATACAGAACGTTATGCATTTGTCATAACCCATAGAACTGCACAACACAAAGAGTAAACCCTAATATAAACTATGGATTTTAGTTAATAATAATGTATCAACTACAGATTTTAGTTAATGATGCTGTATCAATATTGGTTCAATTATAACAAATGTACCACACTAATGTAAGATGTTAATAAGAGGGGAAAGGGATTAGGGGAGAGAGGGAGTGTATGGGATACACTGCTCAATTTTTCTGTAAACCTGAATTGCTTTAAAAAATAAAGTTTATTAATTTTTTTATTTTTTTATGTAATACACATTTTCCCCAAATAACAAAGCTCTGTTGGAATAAGCATGTGCTGCTCATAGTTAAGTCTTTATCTACACTAAACTGGCTTTTTATGAATTGTCAGTCACTTTTAGATATGCTAAAATAATGAGCACATAAATTATGGGTAGGCCCTGGGCAGAGTTTGGAAAAGTGTGGTTTTCAAAACACCTGCACCAAAATCATTTAGATGCTTGTTAAAAATCATGTCCCTACTAAATCAGAGCCTCAAGGGGTGGGCAATCTGCATTTTTAACAAGTTCCCTGGGGATTGTGATGCACAGTAAGTGTGGGAAGCACTGCATTAATAGTGTATAAGGATACTTAAGGAATAGTCCTTTTATTTTATTGCTTATAAAAAGCAAACAATTAAAACATACCAGCTGCCCAGTAATTGAGAACAGGTTTCCCTTCATCTCTCTGGCACAGGAAGACAATCAGTGACTTATTTTGCAATTTCAGGAATTCTAGCCATAAGGACTAAATTCTCCAGAAGTACTTTGTCATATAACACCTTGTTTTTTAAAATGCTGGTTTTTCAAGAAAGAAATAACTACATGGTGAAGACTAGACGGATGCTTATGGTTCTTTTGTATGTTTTTAATTGAAGCCTTATGAATCATAGTTTTAATAAAGGATTAAAGAAAAAGCTGATGCTTAATCATTTATTATTCCCCAAATTGAATAAATATTTTTAATAATATTTTCAGATGGTATTGCCAATTCCTTTTTTCCTCAAGAAAATTAATTTCTATGAAATAATTCGGTCATGCCCTTTTCAGGAAGATACAATTTTACTGTGTCTATGTCAAAGAAGGTCACGGAGTCAGAACACAGGGCAATGCTTCACAGCAAAGACCTAGAACAATGATAGAGTGCGCCTGATCAATCCTAGCTGTCATCATTTCTTTCAGACTCTCCACCTTGCCCTTTTGTGATTTGAGCAATCCACCTTTAAGCTGTATTGTATTGTTATTACCCAGATTGATCCAGTGGTCAAACTTCAAGCAATCTTTGCCATTCGTAACACAGCAGAAACTTAGGTCTTTCAAATCTTTGCCTTACCCTGATGCATCCTTTCCTGGGGCTCTGACATATCATTTACAATCCTTCCTCAGTAGAAATGATCTGATGGTAGTCATTTACACTGATCAGCTAAGCAGAGCTGCTCAAATTGAAGCGTGTGCCACAGTCATCTGGAAGGCTTGTTAAAATGCAGATTGCTGGACCCCACCCCCACAGTTTCTGATTCAGTGGGTTTAGGATGGGGTCTGAGAATTTACATTTCTAATGAGTAATGCTGATGCTGCGAGTCTGGGGGCCACACTTTGAGAATCACTAATATAAGGTAATTTGCCACTTTTCTTCAGGTATTTGTTCCAGATAAAGTGACCGGTGTTATAATTTATGTAAATTGTTCCAAGACTCATCAGAATGAGCATCCTAATTAACAACCCCTAGATGGTATATTAGAAATGATGCGAGACACCTGGGTGGCTCAATCGGTTAAGCGGCTGCCTTAGGCTCAGGTCATGATCCCAGGGTCCTAGGATAGAGCCCCGCATCCGGCTCCATGAACAGTGGGGAGCCTCCTTCTCCCTCTCACTCTGCCTGCAAGCCACTCCACCTGCTTGTGCTTTCTCTATCTCACTATCTCTCTCTCTGTGTCAAATAAATAAATAAAATCTTTAAAAAATAAAAATAAAAATCTTAAAAAAGAGAAAAAAAATGATGCAAACTGACAACTCCTTTTGACAGTACAGTGGTCAGAGCACCCTATATAATTATGTTTTTTATTTTCCAACAAAAATCTCAAGTTAGCACAGGAGAACTCTGGCCTTTTACTTATTAACCAAATCTTAACTAGCCAAATCTCTCAGCTGTCCCCACCTTGGAAGCACTTTCACTCAATTTCCACTTGCCTGCCTGTAGTCTTGGCGAATCTGTTGGACATGGGCCCACTACATGAAGACCTGCCTCTTCCCACCATGAATCCACACCCACCCCCGCCACGGCCACCCTGCAGAACCCAACCTACCTTTCTGATCTCACCATGGATCCTCTCCATCGGAGCTCCCTAGAGGACCTGAGGAGTTCCAGCCCAACTCCCTCCAGGGTTCCCAGGACTCGTAGGTGTGTGAGAAATCCCTGGCATCAGTCCTCTTGGCTGCCTCCCGCTGACACGATTTGGAGGAGGATGTTTACTCTCTTTTAAAGGGAATTAGAAGCATGCCAAAGCTAAGGTGAGGCAAGACCCATACTTGATAACTCAGTAGATGGCAGGAGAAAAGGGAGCTTTCACACAAAGGAGTGTATTGTTGAAGAAATATCATGTCCTGCTTTCTTTGACGTTCTCTGATATTTTCCTTAAGTGAAGTGCCAACCAGAATGTTCTCTCACCTTCAAACAAGAGTGGCAAACACGGAGAAAAGAGGTTGCACTAAGAAGACCAAGATTAAGGCCAGAGGAAACCAAGCAACAAGAAAAGTGAGCCACTTTGCCAGCAGAGGGCGGCAGACCACATTACAAACTGGATCCCATCCACAAGTAGCAATTCACAGGAAGTCCAGGTCTGCAACAGCCGGTAATTATGGGTATGCCGAAGGGAGTACACTGGACTATTATTGTTGCTTCCATGTTGTTATTTCTCATGGCTAGAATACTAACAGGGAAATGTCAGCATTGTATAGAAAAAGAGCACAGGACTTGGAGTCTGGAAAGCCGGACTCCAGCATTTTCTAGCTATTTGACTTGGTCAACAACCCAGAGCCTCCATTTTCTTTTCAGTGAAATGGAGGGGAAAAATAATAAAACCAAATAGCAATTTCATGTGGTTCATCAACATCACAGGTTTGCCCTCGAGGCCGATGAGTAAAAGGAAAGAAAATCTATATGCACAAACATTAGTTCTCTCTCAGAAAATATGTGGGCTGTGAACTCAAGACAAAAGAAATGTGTTAACCCCAAAAGGCCACCTCAGCTCTTCACAGGTTCCAGGGCTCAAGAATTCTTTAACCTTATCACTATTGTGCAAGGCTATTTGGGGCACTGGCCTGCAGAGATAGAGGGGATTTCTGGAGTAGAAGTTCATTCAGGAAGACACCAAATCCCACTCAGTAATTAATGGCACAGACCAATCCACCCCAATCACAGGTACTTAAGTGACACTGGCAAAAGAGAAGCCAGGAGCCACAGTGCAGAGAATTGAGGTGGGGGAGATTAAGAGAAAGACCAAATCTATGGCTGTCTCTTCCAAACAATTACTGGAAAATTGCAGAACCAGTCCGCCCCAGGACACCTCAGGGAAAATATTACTTTGATTGTGTGATTGCATCTTTCACAGAGCACACAGAGCAGTGCCAAGCATTGCAAGGCAGAAGCTAAGAGCTCCGGTAGTTATATTATGCCTTTGCGGGGTTGCTATGCTTAGTTAATGTCAAGAGAAGCACAAAATTCAAATGCCAAAGTTAAAATCACGAATTCTGGACTAAACTACAAGACAGAGTTCCAGATGATTTCATTCTATTTTTATGTGGCAGGCTATTAATTGCAATCACTGCACAGAATTTTTATTTTAGGACAGCTAAGGTTTCTCTTGCCTTCAAGTCCCAACCAACATAGTCCCCTGTGCTGGAGAAATTTCTCTAACCAATTTTCCTGTCATCTGCCTCACAGGTTTGTTCAGATTGACACTTGAGAGTTAATTTACACCTTCCTATTTTACAAAAACAATCCCAGAAGGTACCAAATGATCTCTCCCATTTGAATTAGAAGTCTAAATTTTGATTTTCAGCCTCTGCTACATATTATGTAAATGGGAACCCTTGAGGAGGACACTCAGATGAATTAGGAAAATTTTTCTATCCTTTAAATTATTTTCTCAACATATCCAAGCTGGTTACTTTTTACAAAAGATTTTATTTATTTATTTGAGAGAGAGCATGAGCAGGAGGGAGGGGCAGAGGGACAGCAAGCGAGATCACAGAGGGAGAAGGAGAAGCAGGCTCCCCACTGAGCAGCGAGCCCTCCCAGGACTCTGAGATCATGACCTGAGCAGAATACAGCTTAACTGACTGAGCCACCTAGGTGCCCCCAAGCTAGTTACTTTTAAATCTACCTCCACCTCGGGTGCCTGGGTGGCTCAGCCATTAAGCGTCTGCCTTCAGCTCAAGTCATGATCCCAGGGTCCTGGGATCGAGTCTCATATCAAACTCCCAGCTCGGCAGGAAGCCTGCTTCTCCCTCTCCCCCCGCTTGTGTTCTTGCTCTCGCTCTCTCTTTGTAAAATAAATAAATAAAATCTTTAAAAAAAAAAAAATCTACCTCCGCCTCTTCTTTAAAATCAAGCTGACAAACAAATCATTATAAACAGTGCCTTTTTAGGGAAATGAAAGATACCACCACTGAATTCTTCTACAAGGAAGTCATTAACATAGGTAATTGAAAATTAGAACAGTCTCTGAATAATCATATCTTTTCTAAACCTTAGAATAGATCTAGGGACCTTTTAAAATTGAAACTAATATGTATTAGAATTTTTTTAAGCTAAAATATATTTAAGACCAGCACAGGTTTCTTTTGAAAACACATGGTATTTATCTTATTCAATGACACTGGCTGTTGCCTGTCTTCCTGCCCTCTGGTAGTATTAACACTTCCCTGCCCTTGGTAAATTAGGCGGGGCCAAGTGAGTTGGTTCAGCCAATGAAATTAGAGAGTAAGAGCACACAATCCCTTCCAGCAGAACATTGTAAGAGCCAATGCCTGATTGGCCTATTCCCTTACCCAGCCACAGTATCCAGCTATGTAGCCTGAGCTCTGAGTGAGAAAATCACCACTCAGAGGCTCCTCGGAGAAAAAAAAATAGACATGTGGTACCCACGACTGATGGGCAATAAATATTTGCTGTTTTAAGCCACTGAGATTTGGGGGTTCTTTATATACCACAGCATAATCCAGCGTATCCTGACTGATGCCCTTTCAGAAGATCATACATTAATAATTCACCAGGACACAGGCTTTGTAGCAAGCAGAGGTCAGGGAAGATATCACTGGGCAAGGCTACAGAGGGATTTGGTTCTCAAAAAGTGTAGGAACCTATAGAAAGAGCTAGGCTTTCAAAACTGAGAGAGGCCATGTTCAAAATCTGGCTCTGAAACCTACCTACCCTTGATTACATGGCAAGTTCTTTCATATCTCTCAGTTTCCTCCACCACAAAAATGAGGATAATAATACCTTTCCTAAATAAGAACCTATGTGTAAAATACCATTCACACAGTAAAATTTCAATATAGCTTAAGAATAGTTGCTATTATTATCACTTGTTCTTAGAGAAGAGTATCTGAAAATGGACTTGAAAGAGCAGAATAAATAGTTCCACTTGTTCATCCTTAAAAAATGTTAAGCACTGACACTTATATTTTCTAGTTAAACAAGCCCTGTACAGGAAATATAAATTTTATTAATAGCAGTACTGGCGGAGGGCGGAGCAAGATGGCGGAGGAGTAGGAGACCTGGATTTCGTCTGGTCCCAGGAATTCAGCTGGATGGGGATCAAACCATTCTGAACACCTACAAACTCAACAGGAGGTCGAAGAAAAGAAGAGCAACAACTCTCTCATCAGAAAAGCGACCACTTTCTGGAAGGTAGGACGTGCGGAGAAGTGAATCCGAGGCGATATTCGGGAGGATAGACGGCAGGAGAGGGGGCCTCAGTCGGCCACTTCTGGCAAGTGATAGAACAGTGGAGCACAAAATCGGAACTTTTAGAAGCCGGCTTCGCTGAGGGACGACGCTCCAGTGGCTAAGCGGGGGGTGGAACCCTCCGGGACAGTGTGGTCTCAGGACCCTCGGGGTCACAGAAAGACCGAGGGTGCCTGAGTGCGGCAGAGCTCCCAGGTAACGGAGCAGGGAAGCCGGCTGCAGAGACGGAGCCCAGGCGGGGGCTCTCAGCTCGGGGTTGCCATACACCGTGATCCGCGGCAGAGTCGGGCCACTGCTCCTCCAGCAGGGACCCAACAAGCGGCAGATCCGGGGAGACTCACCTTCCTCCCCCGGGAGGAGCCGCGCGGGAGTGCGCCGCAGGGATCTGCTGGGTTTGGAGACTCCACCCGGGGTCGGGTGCCAGAGATAGAAACGCGCGGTCACAGGCCGGGTGAGCACGGAGTGCGGCCAGAGACCGGGGAGACGGGAGTGACTGACGCCTTTTCTCTGGGGGTTCACTGAGAAGCGGGGCCCCGAGTTCTCGGCTCCTCCGCGGCGGAGATTGGGAGGCCGCCATTTTCACTCTCCGCCTCCAAAGCTGTACGGAAAGCTCCCAGGGAACAAAAGCCCCGGAGAGCAAACCCCAGCAGATTACTTAGCCGGGAGGGGGCAAGGGCGGGGCAATTCTGCCTCCAGCAAAGACATTTGGAAACCACGGCAACAGGCCCCTCCCCAGAAGATCAGCGAGAACAGCCAGCCAAGACCAAGTTTACCCATCAATGAGAACGGCAGAACTCCAGCTCTAGGGGACTACTGCACATAGAATTCATGGCTTTTTTACCATGATTCTGTAGTCTTTCAAAGTTAATTTTTTTTTAACTGTCTTTTTTTCTTTTTTTTTCTTTTTGAATTTTTCTTTTTCCCTTTTTCAACCAACATCTTATCAATCCCTTTTTTTAAAAAAAAAAAAAACATTTTTATTTTTCATTTTTAGAGTCATATTCTATCCCTTCATAGTAGTTACCCATATTTTTGGCTTATATATATAAGTTGTTCTCTCTTTAAAATTTTGAGATAGTTTCTTCTAACAGATCAAAATATACCCTAAATCTCTAGTATATGGTGTTTTCTGTTCCCCTGCCTGATCACATCCTCTCCCTTTTTTTTTCTTTTTTTAAATCCTCTTCTTTCTTTTTTCAAACAACTTCTTATCAATTCCTTTTATAAAATTTTTTATAATTTCCATCTTTACAGTCATATTCCATCCCTTCATCATATCAACCCTTATTTTTGTACATATATAAGTTTTTCTTTCTTTAAAATTTTGGGAGGCACTTTCTTCTAAAAGACCAAAATACACCCCAAATCTAGTGTGTGGCACTGATCATATTTGATCACATTCTGGTTTTTTTGTTGTTGTTGTTTTGTTTTGTTTGTTTTTGTTTTTATCTTTATCTTTTTCTTTTTTTTCTTTTTCTTTTTTCTCTCTTTCCCTTTCTTTTCCCACTGCTTCAGGTTTTTTCTGATTTGTTTAGAGTATATTTTCTGGGGACGTTGTTACTCTGCTAGCATTTTGTTCTCTCATTAATCTATTCTCCTCTGCACAAAATGACAAGACGGAAAAAATCACCTCAACAAAAAGAACAAGAGGTAGTACCGACTGCCAGGGACCTACTCAATACGGACATTAGTACAATGTCAGATCTAGAGTTCAGAATCATCACTTTAAAGATACTAGCTGGGCTTGAAAAAAATATGGAAGTTATTAGAGAAACCCTTTCTGGAGAAGTAAAAGAACTAAAATCCAACCAAGTAGAAATCAAAAAGGCTATTAATGAGGTGCAATCAAAAATGGGGGCGCTAACTGCTAGAATAAATGAGGCAGAAGAGAGAATCAGTAATATAGAAGATGAAATGATGGAAAATAAAGAAGCTGAGAAAAAGAGAGATAAACAACTACTGGATCACGAGGGCAGAATTCGAGAGATAAGCGATACCATAAGACGAAACAACATTAGAATAATTGGGATCCCAGAAGAAGAAGAAAGAGAGAGAGGGGCAGAAGGTATAATGGAGCAAATTATAGCAGAGAACTTCCCTAATTTGGGGAAGGAAACAGGCATGAAAATCCAGGAAGCACAGAGAACCCCTCTCAAAATCAATAAAAATAGGTCAACACCCCGACATCTAATAGTAAAACTTACGAGTCTCATAGACAAAGAGAAAATCCTGAAAGCAGCTCGGGAGAAGAGATATGTAACCTACAAGGGTAGAAACATTAGATTGGCAACAGACCTATCCACAGAGACCTGGCAGGCCAGAAAGGACTGGCAGGATATATTCAGAGCACTAAACGAGAAAAATATGCAGCCAAGAATACTATATCCAGCTAGGCTGTCATTGAAAATTGAAGGAGAGATAAAAAGCTTCCAGGACAAACAAAAACTAAAGGAATTTGCAAACACAAAACCAGCCCTACAGGAAATCTTGAAAGGAGTCCTCTAAGCAAAGAGAGACCCCAAAAGCAACATAGACCAGAAAGGAACACAGACAATATATGGTAACAGTCACCTTACAGGCAATACAATGGCACTAAATTCCTATCTTTCAATAGTTACCCTGAATGTAAATGGGCTCAATGCCCCAATCAAAAGACACAGGCTATCAGACTGGATTAAAAAACAAGACCCATCGATATGCTGTCTGCAAGAGACTCATTTTAGACCCAAAGACAGCCCCAGATTGAAAGTGAGGGGGTGGAAAACCATTTACCATGCTAATGGACACCAAAAGAAAGCTGGGGTGGCAATCCTTATATCAGACAAATTAGATTTTAAACCAAAGACTGTAATAAGAGATGAGGAAGGACACTATATCCTACTTAAAGGATCTATCCAACAAGAAGATCTAACAATTGTAAATATCTATGCCCCTAACATGGGAGCAGCCAATTATATAAGCCAATTAATAACAAAAGCAAAGAAACACATCGACAACAATACAATAATAGTGGGGGACTTTAACACCCCCCTCACTGAAATGGACAGATCATCTAAGCAAAAGATCAACAAGGAAATAAAGACTTTAAATGACACACTGGACCAAATGGACTTTACAGACATATTCAGAACATTCCACCCCAAAGCAACGGAATACACATTCTTCTCTAGTGCCCATGGAACATTCTCCAGAATAGATCACATCCTAGGTCATAAATCAGGTCTCAAGCGGTACCAAAAGATTGGAATCATTCCCTGCCTATTTTCAGACCACAGTGCTTTGAAACTAGAGCTCAATCACAAGACAAAAGTCAGAAAGAACTCAAATACATGGAGGCTAAAGAGCATCCTACTGAAGAACGAATGGGTCAACCAGGAAATTAAAGAAGAATTAAAAAAATACATGGAAACCAATGAAAATGAAAACACAACTATTCAAAATCTTTGGGATGCAGCAAAGGCAGTCCTAAGAGGAAAGTATATAGCAATACAAGCCTTTCTCAAGAAGCAAGAAAGGTCTCAAGTATACAACCTAACCCTACACCTAAAGGAGCTGGAGAAAGAACAGCAAATAAAGCCTAAACCCAGCAGGAGAAGAGAAATAATCAAGATCAGAGCAGAAATCAATGAAATAGAAACTAAAAGAACAGTAGAACAGATCAACGAAACTAGGAGCTGGTTCTTTGAAAGAATTAACAAGATTGATAAACCCCTGGCCAGACTTATCAAAAAGAGAAGAGAAATGACCCACATCAACAAAATCATGAATGAAAGAGGAGAGATCACAACCAACACCAAAGAAATACAAACAATTATAAGAACATATTATGAGCAACTCTATGCCAGCAAATTAAATAACCTGGAAGAAATGGATGCATTCCTAGAGATGTACCAACTACCAAAACTGAACCAGGATGAAATAGAAAACCTGAACAGACCTATAACCACTAAGGAAATTGAAGCAGTCATCAAAAATCTCCCAAAAAACAAAAGCCCAGGGCCAGATGGCTTCCCAGGGGAATTCTACCAAACATTTCAAGAAGAATTAATACCTATTCTTCTAAAACTGTTCCAAAAAATAGAAATGGAAGGAAAACTTCCCAACTCATTTTATGAGGCCAGCATTACCTTGATCCCAAAACCAGACAAAGACCCCATGAAAAAGGAGAATTAGAGACCAATATCCCTGATGAACATGGATGCAAAAATTCTCACCAAAATACTAGCCAATAGGATCCAACAGTACATTAAAAGGATTATTCACCATGACCAAGTGGGATTTATCCCTGGGCTGCAAGGTTGGTTCAACATCCGCAAATCAATCAATGTGATACAATACATTAACAAAAGAAAGAACAAGAATCATATGATCCTCTCAATAGATGCAGAAAAAGCATTTGACAAAGTACAGCATCCTTTCTTGATCAAAACTCTTCAGAGTATAGGGATAGAGGGTACATACCTCAATATCATAAAAGCCATCTATGAAAAACCTACAGCGAATATCATTCTCAATGGGGAAAAACTGAGAGCTTTCCCCCTAAGGTCAGGAACGCGGCAGGGATGTCCACTATCACCACTGCTATTCAACATAGTATTGGAAGTCCTAGCCACAGCAATCAGACAACAAAAAGAAATCAAAGGCATCCAAATTGGCAAGGAAGAAGTCAAACTCTCACTCTTTGCAGATGCTATGATACTTTATGTGGAAAACCCAAAAGACTCCACCCCAAAACTGCTAGAACTCATACAGGAATTCAGTAAAGTGGCAGGATATAAAATCAATGCACAGAAGTCAGTGGCATTCCTATACACCAACAACAAGACAGAAGAAAGGGAAATTAAGGAGTCGATCCCATTTACAATTGCACCCAAAACCATAAGATACCTAGGAATAAATCTAACCAAAGAGACAAAGGATCTGTACTCAGAAAACTATAAAATACTCATGAAAGAAATTGAGGAAGACACAAAGAAATGGAAAAATGTTCCATGCTCATGGATTGGAAGAACAAATATTGTGAAGATGTCAATGCTACCTAGAGCAATCTACACATTCAATGCAATCCCCATCAAAATACCATCCACTTTTTTCAAAGAAATGGAACAAATAATCCTAAAATTTGTATGGAACCAGAAAAGACCCCGCATAGCCAGAGGAATGTTGAAAAAGAAAAGCAAAGCCGGCGGCATCACAATTCCGGACTTCCAGCTCTATTACAAAGCTGTCATCATCAAGACAGCATGGTACTGGCACAAAAACAGACACATAGATCAATGGAACAGAACAGAGAGCCAAGAAATGGACCCTCAACTCTATGGTCAACTCATCTTTGACAAAGCAGGAAAGAATGTCCAATGGAACAAAGACAGTCTCTTCAACAAATGGTGTTGGGAAAATTGGATAGCCACATGCAGAAGAATGAAACTGGACCACTTCCTTACACCACACACAAAAATAGACTCCAAATGGTTGAAAGACCTCAATGTGAGACAGGAGTCCATCAAAATCCTAAAGGAGAACACAGGCAGCAACCTCTTTGACCTCAGCCGAAGCAACTTCTTCCTAGAAACATCGCCAAAGGCAAGGGAGGCAAGGGCAAAAATGAACTATTGGGACTTCATCAAGATAAAAAGCTTTTGCAAAGCAAAGGAAACAGTCAACAAAACCAAAAGACAACCAACAGAATGGGAGAAGATATTTGCAAATGACATATCAGATAAAGGGCTAGTATCCAAAATCTATAAAGAACTCATCAAACTCAACACCCAAAGAACAAAGAATCCAATCAAGAAATGGGCAGAAGACATAAACAGACATTTTTCCAAAGAAGACATCCAAATGGCCAAAAGACACATGAAAAAGTGCTCAATATCGCTCGGCATCAGGGAAATCCAAATCAAAACCTCAATGAGATACCACCTCACACCTGTCAGAATGGCTAAAATTAACAAGTCAGGAAATGACAGATGTTGGCGGGGATGCGGAGAAAGGGGAACCCTCCTACACTGTTGGTGGGAATGCAAGCTGGTGCAGCCACTCTGGAAAACTGTATGGAGGTTCCTCAAAAAGTTGAAAATAGAGCTACCATATGATCCAGCAATTGCACTACTGGGTATTTACCCCAAAGATACAAAAGTAGGGATCCGAAGGGGTACGTGCACCCCGATGTTTATAGCAGCAATGTCCACAATAGCCAAACTGTGGAAAGAGCCAAGATGTCCATCAACAGATGAATGGATAAAGAAGATGTGGTATATATATACAATGGAATATTATGCAGCCATCAAAAGGAATGAGATCTTGCCATTTGCAACGACGTGGACGGAACTGGAGGGTATTATGTTGAGTGAAATAAGTCAAACAGAGAAAGACATGTATCATATGATCTCACTGATATGAGGAATTCTTAATCTCAGGAAACAAACTGAGGGTTGCTGGAGTGGGGGGTGGGGTGGGAAGGATGGGGTGACTGGGTGATAGACACTGGGGAGGGTATGTGTTCTGGTAAGCGCTGTGAATTTTGCAAGACTGTTGAATCTCAGATCTGTACCTCTGAAACAAATAATGCAATATATGTTAAGAAAAAAAAAAAAGAAGAAGAAGAAGGTAGCGGGAGGGGAAGAATGAAGTGGGGGAAATCGGAGGGGTAGACGAACCATGAGAGACGATGGACTCTGAAAAACAAACAGGGTTCTAGAGGGGAGGGGGGTGGGAGGATGGGTTAGCCTGGTGGTGGGTACTGAGGAGGGCACGTTCTGCATGGAGCACTGGGTGTTATGCACAAACAATGAATCATGGAACACTTCATCTAAAACTAATGATGTAATGTATGGGGATTAACATAAGAATAAAAAATAAAAAAAAAATTATACACACACACACAAAAAAAATAGCAGTACTGGCATCTTATGAATGCAGAAAATAATGAATATATAGATGTTAAGTACACAGCAAGTCGATGATGGAGAGGGATTTATTTATTTACTCAATTTATGAATTTGTGACCTTGAAACTCTAATGCAAAAAAGCCATTAATCCCAATTTGTAAAGTACATGAAACTAGCAATACGAGTGGTAATATAGATAAAGGACAACACAAGAAGAATTAGAATGGCTTTTAAAGCAACATTTGTCTGCTCCTTTCTCATTAAGCCTGTTTTAAAAGGTGAGGTATACTCCTGACCCTAAAAATTAAAATTCCTCACCCCAATCAATCTGGTTTTGTACATTGAGATATACTGCCTTCCTCCACAAGCTCTAAAAGAATTCATAAACCCTGAGGTAACCAGAGATGAATTTCTTAATAAAAATTCAATTTGCAGGGTTTAGATATTATTTACTTCTTGATTGGAGAGCAATTTGTGAACCTTACCCAACTTCTTCCTCTGGCAATGGGAGTAAAATTGATTGAATCTTTTCACAAAATAACACAGGGGTTGATCCAAATTTTTCTCTCTCACATCTCACATATGGCCTTGCTATTTACTTTCTGTCAAAATAATCCTAGCATGCCAGCCACCAGGCAAAACATAGATTTTTATCTAAGAATTTTCATCTTTGTTTAGTAAATGATTCTGTCTGTAACAGATTCCTTCTGCTCACCAAATCCGAATAGGGAGGGAAAAAAAAAAAGGATAACTCGTGTTTGTCCATTTGTTTCACCTTCATCAAAAATTTGCTGACACTAGTTCTTCCTTCTCACTTGGACTCAGGACTTTCCTTATTTTGCACTTCCAGAGCTATTAGTTCTCTTCAATAATCACTTAGGACTTAACCATACCTTCGAAGCTAGAAAAGACGCATCTCCCAGCCACAACCACATGCCTGCCTATCAGCTGCACAGGCCCGTTGAAGGCCCTGGCTCTCTGGACTCAGCCATGTTTCCTGAACCACTGGCAGAACAAGATAGTCCATACAGGCACAGCAATACCGGACTTTCAGAGCCTAAAGGAAAATACAACCTATTACGTTCTCTTGGAATTTATCAGTTTAGGTCATAAATACTTGGAAAGAGCCCCTCTTTCCCATGAGGGAGTCATTGCTGGGAATGGGAAGCATGAACAAAGTGGGCTCTGCAATGACATCCCCAGTAAGCTGTGCTCCCAGAATGACCTCACTGACCAATGGCTGAATTTAAATTCAGGGAAAAGTAACAATACTAAAACTAAAATGCTCATCTGTCATAGCACATGGTAGGATAATTTCATGCAGCACCCACAAGCCCAATAACTTGGAGGGTGTACTTCAAAGTTGAAAACTGCCTTTGATTCTCCCAGGGGCTAGGACAGAGGACACAGTAAAGGAGACGTCTAATTGAAACTGCTCAGAAGCCTCCAAGTGCTTCAGGCTGAAAGTTACCAAACATGATGTGAAAACTGGCTGGATAGTCTGCATTTCCTTTATGCTACATCCTGGGGATCTGGTTATAATCATGGATGTTATTGATCAGAACCAGACTTTGGTTGATGGTATATGAAGTGGTATGAGGATGTATGCTCTTATGTGCGAATGTACACAGCTCATTGACTTTTACTCTCCAACTCCTACACCGTGCTCATCAAAATAGTAGAGGAGCTGCCCCAGAAAGGAACATCCATCCAAAACAGTCCGTTTAAAGATAGGCCAAGGACAGTGCTGCCAGAGAAAGGAATTCCAACATGACAGATGTTTTGACTGTTATAAGTTCAAAAAAGCAAAGAAAATGAGAAACAGAAGCATGAAGCTGAGATTTGAAAGGCTTCTCTCTTGAAGGCCGCACCCAACAGCAGCTGCTAAGACTGTCATTAAGGCACCTCTCAGAAGACTATCAAGAAGGCTTTACCCAAAATGCTGAAGATCAGAAATCTGCAGACATCTTGGTTCCAGCCTAGGACATTACAGGTCAGAAGAGCTGGCTTAGAAGCCTCCGGTAAGAAATAATAGCTTATTTTGATAACATGCAATCCAAATAAAGTTGTGTTTGCTCCTGCTCTGGGACCAGCCTCACTATAACTATATATTTAAAAACAGAAAACAAAATCCTAGCTCTGGATCATGACCGAAGGTTTTCATTAAGGAGAGATGGCTGGGAAGCAAAAGAGGTATTAAATTACAATACACAACACACACTGATACTTTCTAAAAATCCTCCTTCCTCATCTCTGCTCCTGAAAGTCCTACTTCTTGGCACAGTTGGCCCTCTTCTCATTCTGTTTCTTAAAATGTTCCAGAACCAGTAGGCTCTACTTCTCACTAGCCTGTCAGCATCTTTCCTTTATTCCTCAGATAGTTTCAGGCTCTTTCTTATGTTCTGTCATCAATGCTCTGCAGTGTCTTCAGTTTTTATCTCTGACCATTTCCCCAACTAGATCCAGTAGCTTTGTAAGGAAGAATCCCAGATCCCAATAAGACAGAAGAAGGAAAAGGATTGTATAAATTGCTCTTTGATTATTCATTTTTCATTGCGCACACACACACACACAGGTACACACACAGACACTCATACAGCACAGTGATAGGCTATATGGAGAACTAAAGTCAAATATTCACTAACGAACTAACTCTGTTTACCCCACACCCTCACAACAACATCTATCCACTTCTGTGCTCTCTGAGGTCAGCATTTTGGCTAGCATCTGGCTATATTAGTTTCATATTACTACAAATAAGTGACTTAAAACAACACAAAATTATCCTTCTATAGTTCTGGAAGTCAGAAGTCTGAAATGAGTCCTGAGGGGTTAATACCAAGGAGTTGGCAGGGTTGTTCTATCTGGAGGTTCCAAGGCAGAATCTGTTCCTTGCCTCTTCTGACTTCTAGAGGCAGCAGGCTTTGATTGGCTGGTGGATGCATCACTACAATCTCTTGAGGAGCCTCAATCCACTCCTCACCCTGATCTCCTGCCTTCCTCTTATAATGGCCTTTGTGATTATATCAGACCCACCTGAATCATCCAGGAAAGGATCCTTATAATCTTAAGAGCCTTAACCTAATCATATCCACAAAGTCCCTTTCATATAAGGTAACATTCACAAATTCAATGGATTAGGATATGGACATGATTGGGGAGGCCATCATTCAGCCTACCACACTATCAGATGTCACAAAACTTATTTTAAAAAACGAGTACAAATTGGATGCAAGACAGTCACAAAGAGAAATTGCCAGACTTGCAAAAGATGAATGAATTCATAGTCAACGAAGTTATGGTTGAGAACTGCTGGGATTATGACCAAAGCCATTGACAAATGATGATTCAGCAGAGATAGAAGCTTTTACAATTGAAAAAAATATAAAATCAGCAGGAAGAGTAACAGCTGGGTACAGCAAAGAAAAAATTATGTAAATACCACCTGGTTAAGAGAGAATCTTAGAAAACTGATGAAGTCCTCAAATTTTTTGCTTATGATGCAAAAGGTGAAATGATATCATATATAATCATACAATTGTCTTAGAAATTTTTTCCAAGAACAAATCAATCTTGATTAATGCTTTATTGCCTCTAAGTTCATAATTATAATTATTGTTAAAATTTTTCCAGTACAAAAACTTATTTTCGTAAGTTTTAGTTTTAGTTTTCAAGGCAAGAGACCAATTTAGACCTTTTTCATTTTTTACTACGAAGTTTTGGTCCCTACTCTAAGTGGATTCATTTTAAATGGCTATTTTCTAGTAAAAATTTGCCTTGGGAAAAAAGAAGGGATTGGGGGAACCCACCAATGAAGACAAAAATGTACTCTAAAGGGGCAGGGAAGAGGCCCAAAGCCACAGTGCAACTGAATGGGGAAAGCTGTGGAGACCAACGCCATATACTACCTTAAAAAGAGTCCGTTTCCCTATCTGGGCCAAAGATTTCCCCCTTATTATAGCCTGAAACTTTAGCTGTGGGGGGAAAAAGTCACCAGTCTGGAAAACTTCACCCTACAAAGTGATCCCAAAATCACAATGTCATATGGGAAAGTATTTCACATTTCTAAAGGGGGGCAATAGCTACCATTTATTGAATGCCTCCAAAATCCAAATAGGGTAGGGTACATTCTCACTAATCCTCTACAAATTAAGTACCATCCACCATTTATTGAAGCAGCAGCTGAGTTTCTACAAAAGTTGAATTATTTTCCCAGGATCTCACAGATAGGAAATGGCAAAGTCTAGGAGGAACTGGAATCTTCCCCACTCTGAAGCTACTTTTACTACATCATGTTTCTTAGCGTGGTTGTGTGTCATGACAGGTGCACCCTTGGTCTCAAGGACCTACCTTTCCCTGTCATAAAAGGATAGATGAGACTGACTGGATGGGTAGACATTATAACCATAGAAAAATCAAGAGTATAAAGGGAGAACATCTGGTCTTAGGACTTTCTCAAGATTTGTAACTTTTATGACTTTGAACAATAAGGATGTTTTGAACCTCTAAAAAGATTTCTACTTCCTCTATAAAATGAGTTATTAACACTTGTCCTCATACATTTGTTGACTCCAAGGAAACTCACCTTAAAATTGAGATGAGTAGCTAGAAAACTCAGTATTAAAATAAAGATGTCCATTTAATGCTACCCCAATAAAGATACCACCAGCAATATTTGGAATCTAATTCTGAAGTTAAACATGGAAAAATAATCTTGCAAGAATATTCTGAGAAAGGAAAGTAATTAGAAGGTAAGCCCAACTAGGGAAGATATTATAAAGCTACACTAATTAAAGCAGTATGGTATTATGCCTGAAAAGGACAGAACAGAGTCCTGAAATGGATTCAAATACATTCAGGAATTTAAGATATGATCAAAGTATCCTTACAGATCAGTAGGCAAAAGATGAACTGTCCAGTAAATGTTGTCAGAACAACTGAGTAACCATCTGGAGGAAAAGACATTTCTACTTCTTACCTTTCACAAAAATAAATTTTGGATGGATATATGATTTCAACGTACGAAACAAAACCATTATAATTCCTAAAAGAAAGCATGGGAGACATTTTTACAATCTCAGATTAGGATGGTTTTGAACTTACATTACAACTGTAATACAAAAAATAATGAATTTGACTCCATAACAATTTTTAATTTCTGCTTGAAAAGAAATCACAAAGTGGAGAAAATTAGCTCCACTGTTGTTTCTATTCTTCTTGCATGCCTCAGGGTATTTTCACTTGTTATTCCCTCTACCTGAAAATGTTCTTTCTCCAGTTTGCAAAGAACAAACAGGAGAACCTATTTGCAATACAAATAAGGATTCCAACATATCAATCAGAAAATACCAACAACTCAAAGGAAAAAATGGGCAAAAACAGTACATCACAGAAAATGAAATACAATGGCTTTCCTACATATTAGAAAGTAGTCAACCTTACTCAAGTTAAGTGAAACTCAAATAACACTATGATTCCATTTTTTAACAATCAGATTGGAGAAAAACAAAATTTTGACTGCATATTATATTGGAGAGGTGAAACAAATACTCTTATAACAATGTTGGTAGGAAGGTAATTAGAACAATCGTTGGTTCACAACCTCGGGAGTGCCTGTGTGAAATCTGAAATGAGCTCCCATAAACGAAGGGCAAGGAGAGAACCAAGAAAGAAGCAGACCACTCACTTCAGACTGGTTGGTGGCAGGTTTAATAAATAAGGGAACTTACATAAAGGCTTGACTTAGTGGCTACAAGACAAGTAGATCTCCACACCCACCCATCCGAATTGTAAAATTTTATATAGAGGCCTTAAAGGGGTTCAGTCATGTATACCATCCAGATGGTCTCAAGAACACATTACTCTCGCAAGGTGGTGTCCTTGAAAACGGCTCCAGCTGTGGGCACGGTGCGTAGAACATATATTCTAAGGACAAGGGAGGGGGTGAGGAGCCTCCAATTGCCCAGGTCCAGCTTACAAGTCAACCAGCAGTCACATCCTCTCCATGATCTTCTCCAACAACATCTTTACAGAGAAATTTGGGAGTGTCTACCAAAATGTAAATGTACAAATTGCTGACACATAAATTCTAGTCATACAAAAATTAAATATCTATGAGGCACCTGGGTGGCTCAGTCAGTTAAATGCCTGCTTTCGGCTCGGGTCATGATCTCAGGGTCCTGGGATCGAGCCCTGAATCGGCTCCCTGCTCGGTGAGGAGTCTGCTTCTCTCACTCCCTCTCCCTCTGTGTGTGCTCGCTCTCTCTAGTTCTCACTCTCTCTCAAATAAATAAATAAAATCTTTAAAAAAATTAAATATCTATGAAAAGTTTACATATACATAATCTAACCCTAATATATCCTATAAAAATACTCTCACATATACACAAACAAGTAAGTAAAAGGGAATTAAAAGGTAGCTTTTTTTTTTTTGGTAACAGAAAACAATCAGATAAAAACCAAACACCCTTTGGTTGAAGGACTGGTTAAGTAAGTGATTGCACATACACACAATAAAATATTCTGCAGTCGATAATGGTAGCAAGATAGTTCTAAGTGAATGAGCTCCAAGTTACATTGCTATATGAAACGAATGAAGGTGCAGAACAGAACATACAGGATGCTACCATTTGTGAGTGTTTTAAGGGATATATGTATACAGTTACATGTGTTCATTGTAGGATCAAGGATAGATGAAAACTTTTGATCATGTTCATATATTATCTATTCAAAAAATTAAGGAAAACCATGTTCAAGCAAGGCCTTGAATATTTGGGCAATTATCTGTGATTTACCATTGCCGGCACCACTGAGCCTTGCTGTTGACACAGGTAAGGAAAAACTGAATGTATATAATCTCTTACCTTTCGCTGAACACTGAATTCAGTGAAGTCTGAAATGCAGTGGGAGATAGCATAAAGCAGTGCAAATGCACAGTACGCATCTGGAGTTAGAAGATTCAGGTTCAGTCTTCAGCTCCACGTCTTAAAAGCTGTGTAATCTAGAAAAGCTGTGAAATCTAGGAACTTACATTTTGAACCTCAGTTTTCTCAACTATCAATAGGAACAAATGTATAGGGGTTTCCTGTGAGGTTCCAACAGGGTAATGATAAAACTAAAAGTGCCATGTCAGCCTAATGTGACATAAACATGCTAGTTAATATCTAATTCCTATCTAAGAATTTAGTGCCATATAAACTGAAAGTGACATAAACAAGCTAGTTAGTATGTAATTAATTTTTAAGAATTAAGAAACTCAGTGGCCTGAGTAGAAGACAATAATCTGGAAAGTCTTGATGAAGGTCATATGATAATGAGGATTAAATTTAAAAACCTTCAGCTGCAGCAGGCAAAATGTTCAATGTGCCCAAGTAGAGGGCACTATCACACATTTGTCCAAAGAGTGGTGTAGGGAGTGGTGTGTGTGTGTGTGTGTGTGTGTGTGTGTGTGTATGTGCATGTATGTGCATGTTGGGGGGAACATATGTATTTTTTCCTTTCAGCTTGAACCCCAATCCAGAAGTATGTCTTCCTCTTCGAGGATTTTAATGAATTCAGCCCCTCCTTCTGCCCTGGCAGATGCTGAACACAAAGTGACACAAAATCCAGAGGCAGCTGGCTACAGAACACAGAGCACAATGAAAGACAGAAAATTATGACAAGCCATTTCCAGGTGGACCAGAAGAATTTGGTCAAGTAAATTTGAAAGTCAAATTTCCATACAATTGTTAAAAACACGTAATTTAAAATCCAAATATGACTAACCTCAAATGAAACTGAAAAAAAAAAAAAACCTTGCAAATAATACTAAGGACTTTACGATAAGGAAAGGGTAAGATACACGAAGTAAGAATGAACAGAATGATCAGCAGAACACAGAAAAGTCAAAAAGATGGAAGAATCAGATGAATCTGGATATGAGGATTTTAACACCTATCGGCAAATTCTTTGACACTCCTGTCCTCAGAAGTTAGGTTTCTATGTTCTCTGCCTTTGAATCTGGGTTGACCTTCTTGACCAGTTCACCTATAGCATGGTGAGGGTGACTTTCCTAGTTATGGGACCTAAGAAGCCATAAAGGGCCCTGTGCTCCGAAGGGTTCCTGACTTGGTTTAATGCTATGCTACTGCAATCTTGAGATTTTTAGCAACAAAGGACTCACATTTTCATTTTGCACTGGGCCCCGCAGATTATGCAGCCAGTCTTGCTTCTGAGCCTGGGTCATAAAAGGCAACAGCTTGCACTTGTTTCTCTGGAACACTTGTGCTAGAGCCCTAGGCCACGACAAGAGCACTCTGAATTAGCCTGAGGCTACCATGCTATGAGGAAACCAAACTACCCCACCCAAGGAGACCATAAGTGCTGAGTCTACATGAAGAGAGAGGTGCCCTAGGCTGCTAATATTCCAGTTCCAGAAAGCAAAGACTGTAGACCACTGAGAGACTCAGAGCCAGAACTGCCCAGCCAAGCCCTCCAAATTCCCAATCAGAAACTGTCAAAGATCATATAATAGTTGTCAATGTTCTAGGATTTTAAATTTTAGGGTGATTTTTAATTTTTTTTTTAATTTTTATAGAACAACAGTTAACAGGAACATTGGGATATGCCAGACTAGATTTTATTCCTTAAACTATAAATTCTTAATCTTTTTTATAAATAAAGGAGAAAAAAGCAGTAAGAAAGAATAGAGACACTTTCTTTAGCCCTTTCTCTAGCTATTAGTCATTAAACAAGAAAGGGAGACAGTTTTGGAGAGTAACTAGGCCTGGAACCCAAGAAACAAGGCACGTTCTGACCAGTCAGTATCTAGGATGGAGCCTCGTCCTGGATCCTGGTGAGCCAGGGGTGCATCAACTCCCAGAGCCTTAGCTGAATGGGATAATAAGAGTGAAAATAGACTGTCTCTTATTAACCTAAGTAATCTCCATTCGGTTTGAGTGTCTCCGGTTGAGTGTCAACCCTCCCACTGCTGAGTCCTTCTGAAACTCCAGCCTCTGATGGGGTTTGTAGGGCTAGGGATAATGGCAACCATTCATCAGACTTATCATGAGCCAGACTCTCCACCTACACTAGCTCTCATTCCACAAACAACACCATGGGGAGGGTTTTACTGTCCCCCTCCTAGGAATTAGGAAAAGAAGTTTAGAGTAATGAAGTAACTATAAAGTTGATGTCTACTGAGTGCTGATTATGGGCAGACTCTGCTGTATATTCCATATGCATTATCCCACTGAACACTCAAAGTTGCACCCTAAAGTAGGGACTAACATCATCCTTGTTCTACAACAAATGATACATGTTTCAGAGACGTTAGCTAACTTGCCCAGAATCACAGAGTGGCCTTGAGAAAGTAGGGTTCCACTGGTTCAAAATCCTGCTCAGACCCTCTCTTCTCTGACAACTCCAAAGGCCAGACTTGACCCACAGGACACCTTGTTGCCTCGTTTTCAAGGTTCCTCTTTAGAACAGGGAAGGAGAGGCAGTGCCCTCAGCATCAGGACTACAGTCTTAGGGACATTTCCCTCAACTCTCATGGCCATGTTATGAGATTATTGAAATGTATGGGCTTTACAGGTTAGGAGATGCGTGAGACCTATTTTATAACAGATATCATTATAAAACTTCAGTGAGTTCATTTTGTGCCCCACAAGGGCTTCTGCCAGTGGAGTGTGCCATTCCAGTTCATAGTAGCCGACAATAGAGCACAAGATTTGGCAGTGGCCTGGGGAAAGCTCTCTAGAAACAGAGGAGTTCATCTTGCCTCTAGCTGCATGAAATGTCTTTGTGTGTTTGTAGACCTGAGTGTTGTTTGGTTCCACTTCTCTATGACAAGCAAGGCAGTGGTACTATCATGACTGGGCCCTAATCACCATTATGCAAGTGATGTGAAGCAACAGAGAACCTAAACTTTTCCTGCCTTTTTGGCTTATATTCACAAGTTTTTTTTTATAACCTTCAGAGCCAATTTTGTTGGCAGTTCCTAAGGTTAGCAACATCACCCCCATCAAACACCTCTTTTCTATCCCCTAGATGGGATCTTACACTATCTATTCCCAATCATTGCTTCTTGCTTATTGTGTAAATTGCATTTATCACTCTAAAAGGACTTGAAACATTTTGACTGTTTTCTTCTATGTGGAACTTGAAATGCATCGATTTCTGTTGCTACAGACCTAGCTATATGTTTATTATCTGTCACTTCTAGTTTACTTAGAAGTTGCCTCTATAGAACCTAACAGTCTAAAACTAGTTCACAAAAGACAGAGAATCAACAGCCATATTTCATCCACCCTCCCAGTTCTATCCAACATGTTTCTTCTGGAAAGGCCCCTGGCATCAGAGGGCTCTCTCTCCTTCTGTGGCAACGAGAAAAGCCTTCTAAATGCCTCCAGCTGCTAGAAATCAAATTCAGATCAGAAATTCAGATCTGTGATCAAACTCAGAACTTCCTGTTATTGCTCACCATCATGACTGTATGCTACACAGCAAAGCCATGTGAACCTCTTTCCAGGACCTCCATAAAGTCAGGACAATCCTTCCCTGAGCTAGATCCTCGGAGAAGTAAAGGCAGGTCTAGAGGATGGAGCATGGGCTTTGAAGCCAGACAGATGTGGTCTTGCAAAAGTCACTTAACCTCTGGTTTTCTTCTCTGTAAATGGTAATAATAGCTCACTTGCAAAGTTCATGCAAAAATTAGAAATAATGTCTGAAAAAACTTGTTTTCATCTTAACAGATGGAAGCTCCTCAGTAAACAGTAGCCATTATTACTATGAAAAGAAACTAGTATAATAGCTTTTCTTTTCAATGTTAGTTTTATTTTTTATTTTTTTTTAAAGATTTTATTTATTTATTTGAGACAGAGAGAATGAGAGACAGAGAGCATGAGAGGGAGGAGGGTCAGAGGGAGAAGCAGACTCCCTGCTGAGCAGGGAGCCCGATGCGGGACTCGATCCCGGGACTCCAGGATCATGACCTGAGCCGAAGGCAGTCGCTTAACCAACTGAGCCACCCAGGCGCCCCTCAATGTTAGTTTTATTTTTAACAAACTTACACATGCACATACTTTATGTGGTCAAATAGGGCTCTCAGTCTTGTCATAAAAACACTACTCCTTACATTAGGCCTATTTTCTACTCAAAACGCAATGCCAAACTGTTTTCTAAATTGGTTGGATCGATTTACACTCCCATGAGTCCATGGGCTCTTTGATTCTGGAAACTCCTTTCCTTCAATACTGACATACTTTAAAAATTATTTTTTGGTCTACATTCTGGCTTATTCAACTTTTTCTTCTCACCCTTCTGCTGAATTTTTTTTTTAAGATTTGTTTATTTACTTGACAGAGAGCAAGAGAGCACAAGCAGGGGGCAGAGGGAGAGGGACAAGTAGACTCCCCGATGAGCAGGGAGCCCAATGTGATGCGGGGCTCAATCCCAGGACCCTGAGCCAAAGGCAGATGCTTAACCGACTGAGCCACCCAGGTGTCCCTTCTGCTGAATTTTTATTTCTTCTTTCATAGTTTTAATTTTTAGGATCTCTTATAGTTTTCTGAATGTTACTTTTTTATGGCCAGTATTTTTTGTCTATGGCAGCCATATCTTCTTTCACCCCTCTGGTTAATAATTTCCTTTGGTCATATTTTTCTTATTGCCTTCCTAGGGCCTCCTCCCTCCAAGATTCTTTTTTTAGGTTGTTTCTGTCAGCCTTACTGGATGCTTTCTTAAAAGGTCTGACAATTCCTGGTTGTCTGCCTCTAAAAGTATTGCACTAGCAAATTTATTAAAGCTCTGTGTGCATGCTGAGGCTCAGCAATTTCATTCTGTAGCATCATCTACCTTGGTGCCTCACTGGCAAACACTGAATATCAGGAAATGAAGGCCGTTGCCTTGGGCTGATCAGATCTTTCAGACAAGACTCTTTCAATCACCTGCATATAGGTGACGTCTGACTCCATATTCTGGGAACCAGGAGAAGAAATAGAGGCGGAACGGAGTCACAACAGTCAGTGGGTAAGCATTCACTTAATCTCCCTGTTTTTACTACAGTCCTACAAAAATAAACCTAATTTCCTGCCAGGGTAGGTGAGAGGCAGTCACCTGTTGTGCAAAGTGGGAAAGAAGGTCTTAAGATCTGTTTCTCTGTTAATTGGGAAGATAGTTTATTTTTCCCCAAAACAGTTCAAAAATAGGCAGCTGGTCCTGGATGAGTGGACTTTGCCCCTTGAGAAGCAGGGGTGGGGGGATGGAATCGAGGTGTGTTCTATTTGTTGCTCCACCTTCTTCTAGGAGGTCCTCTTCACGTGGTCCAAGTGAACTCAACACATGATATCTATATGCCAGCTCACAGGAAGTGAGGAGAGAGAAACTGAAGGGCAATTAACTTCTTCTCTAAGAGCCTGAGGCATCACATCCTATTTAGCTAGAATTTATTCATGTAGCCATCTCTCCCTGCAAGAAAGACTGAGAAATGTCATTGATAACCGAGCAGCTAAAACTTGGTGACAAGGGGGTTCCAAAAGGAAGAAAGGGAGATTGGATTTGGGGACAGGAGACTTCTCTGCCATAGCTTCTCAAACAAATTTTCAATCAGTCCTGTTTTTAGCCCCACCTCCACTTCCCCTTCTAGAAGAACCTGTGACACCAGTTCAGGAGCTTTCTTGGGATTTTGTAGTGTTAACAAGATTACTTTTTTAACTTTCCCAACTGTAGGCCAGGGTTCAGGTTTCTCCAATCTGCTCTGGCATTTGCAAATAATCCACCTGTTCTCTACCTTCCTGAATTTCATGGCTGTTGTCTTTCTCTGATCTCCTTTTCCTTGAGGATGTATTCCTTGTTAAATAAAACCTTTTACACTTATTTTATTGGGATTGGGGAGGGAATGATGGTTAAGTAAGTGTGCTCCATCTGCCCATTTGAAACAATTCTGGTTTCACCAATTCTAATTTTTAATCAGGATTAAATGTGATAGGCATCTCCTTTTGGTCCTTTCATTGGTTATCTTTCATTTACTCATACATTCACTCCACGAGTATTTGTTAAATGTCTGTTACACGGCAGTCATTGGGACAGACAGTAGAGAGACAATGGCTTTAACAACCTCATAGCCCAAAGAAATAAACAGACAATAAATACATTTTTAAGAGATAAACATGCAATAAAAAACTAAGAAACATGCAATAAATAAAACAGTACACTGAGATAGAAAATAAGGAGGTAAGAGAAGGCTTCTTTGATGTGGTAACACTTGAGGTGAGATTTGAAAAAGACCTAGAAGCCACCAAGCAAAGCACTGTGCTAAATTTGCTTTGTTTCAGGAACTAAAGTATGTTACTATGAGCTTATGGATTCCTACCTTTATAACTTCCTACCTTCTGACTTCTAAATTGTACCGTAAAATTTTTTCTTGTTTTTCCTTCTCAACTTATGATAATAATGACATTACCTTTTGACTCAAAAGACAGGAGTTCAAATTCAAGTTCTGCCATTTTCCAGCTATGTGACTCAGTCAAGTTTTTCAACTTCTCAGAACTTAATATCCTCAGTTGAAAAGTGAAAAATTATATAAGGTTTATAGTGAGAATCAAATTAGATGATTCATGTGGAAGTACCAGGCATAGAGTAAGTACTCAAAAATTGTTGAAACTAAATTCAAATATTGAACACGTTCTCAGATACATTAACTTGGATTCTCCCCCAAACAGGCAAAAGACTCATGAATTACTTTTCTACTCAAATAAGGAGAAAAAGAAAAAAAAAAATACCACCTGTGAATGTTACAAACAAGTATCCTAGGTAATGAAATCAGAATGAATGGGTCAGAAACCTGGCTTTCCCCGCTTAGAATTTCATCTGATGGTGACATCCGGAACTGTGCTGTGTAGGGCAGCAACTGTGCCCCTTGCCATCTGTTTCAAGGGTGGGGATGTAACATGCCTCAACACCTACCCTCCCAGAGCCTATTACAGAAATACAGTTAATGGACTTACCTAATGTGCTTTGAGTAATTCTTTTTTCAGCATGTATAAACTCTTGGAAAGCGTAAGCTTTGTTAAGTTTGAATCTGAAGTAATCTTGCTTGTTTTTCTATAACTTAATGTCTTGTATAATGCCCAAAGTGGTATTATTTAGACTTAGTTCAAGAAACCTTGATCATTCACTTCCCAGACATACAATACTGTGTTAATGTGCTGGGAGATGTACAAGGATGAACTTAATATTTGTAGTCTAAAATATAATAAATTATAGACAATTCCAAAGTCCTTTTTCAGTGATTCAGAGGGCACTTTAGGATCTTACAACATTCCAGAGTAACCATTGTGAATGTCAGCTACTATTCTATGTGGTCATGCTTATAAGGAAAGGCTGAATAAGATCTATAAGATACAAAATTGTAACAAAAGAGTGAGTTCTCTTCTTAGAACTCCCACAGACAGCACTCAGTTCTATATGGAACTTGGGAGCTTTGTATTGTAGTAATTCAAATGCTGAGAGAACTGCTCTCCAGATCCTGAAGTATTCAGTAGCCAGGTCGGTGTCCAGTCCTTTTTTGCATTCTCAGTACTAAAATCAGGTGAGCATGCAGTGTACACTCAAAAAATGTGAAGGGTTGGATAAATGGATAAATATCTAATGCTTTCCTTTTCTATTTATCGCCCTAGGAAACATACAGTGGTAAATACTGATATTAAAGACACTCTACTAGTACATTGAAACTTAGCATTAGCATTGCACATAGTGATGCTACCATTTTTTCAAGATTTTGTTTTTTAAGTCATCTCTACACCCAATATGAGACTCGAACTCACAACCCCAAGATCAAGAGTCACATGCTCCATTAACTGAGCCAGCCAGGCACCCCATGATGCTACCATTTCTACAGCAGCATGTATGAGTGTGAATAAAGGGTTAACATCAGGTCTGGCTGAGGCAGACCAGCCTGAGAATGACCTCCGGTCTCCCATGGTCTTGTTTCCTTAGAAACAGTAGAGTTAAGATAAATGGGGAACAGTTGTTTCTCCCTCCGCATTGTGTGAAACAACAACCTGAGCTTGGGGATCTGCAAGCTGGCGTGCAGACCTCAAGCTTGATGAAAACCATATACAAGATTGGTGGGGGAAGTGGCCACTCTGTGACAAGGTGACCCCACAATACCCCGACTCTCACACCTTGTTCCTGGGTGAGACTGCTACTAGGTAGCTGCGAGGCCTCCCCACCAGCTGATGGCACTGTATCTCCTTGCTGGTATCCTGCTTGTTTCCTTCCAGAAAGTTCAGTAAGAGTAGTATTGATTAAAGCCTGTCTGTGTCTCCTGAGTCTGATTTGCCAACTTGGATTCATAATGGCAACCTAGCTGTCACAGTCGGTAATCACACCTGGCTCTCCTGCTCCCAAATGTCACCTTCAGCACAGAAAAGGGGGCAGTTAAAAAACAAAAACAAAAGAGAAGAAAAATCTCCAACACTATGTTCCCCAAGATGGAAAATAAAATGTTTGCAAATATTTGGGGATGCCATGAACCCCAGGCAAAACCCAGACTGGCTCCCAAAAGGTCAGCACACTTGATGGTCACATCCCAGCAAAATGAGACTGGAGGGGATTAAAATTAATCCAAGTGCCAATGTCTGGAGTAGGCGCTGCACAATTTAAACTGTATCACCAAAGAAAGGCCATTTGGGAAAGGAAGTGCAAAGGAGAAAAAGCAGGATAAGGGTAATTTGATGACTAGGCAAAGGTCAAAAGGGCATATTCGAGAAGGTCCCTCTGGATCTGTGAAACAAGAGGGAATAAAAGCATATGCATGTTCACTGAAATTAAAAACCCTTTTAGATTGTCTTCTCTGCTAAATTCTCATGACTTGAAAGATTTTAAATTCCTGAAAGGAACTCCTTCACCTCTGAGTCAACGTTTAGCCACTTTAATGTGCTTTACCTGGGAGTTTGGTTTGTGTCTTCAAGCCAGGAAAAGAGTTTTAAGAGGGTCTAATACTCCCTTCAGGCATATGTATTTTTTCAAGCACCAAACAGAGTCCACAAGCTAATGAAGCCTAAAGAGGCCATGTAAGTGATATCAGACAGAGCACCACCCCAAAGACCTGGTTCAGAGCACTTAGAATTCATGACCATCTTTACTATCATTGATCCATTATCATTCATTTTTTTAATGCACTGAGAGCCCACCCTGAGCAAATCAAATTGGCCCTAAATTTCTTTTACTTAATTTATCTCATGCGACAAGTTCCAAAGAGAAGTGTGCTACAGGTCATCACTCTCCATATATTCAAAAACATCTAAACAACCTATAGTGGATCAATTTCAAGAAATATTGAGAGTTTTAGTTATATCAATATAAAATTAACATAGATGTCTTTGAAATGACACATCTCCCTCCAATAAAATCCTAGATGCAATATATTTAAGGTTATCTATACATACTGATATTAAGTGAAATTGTTTATGCTCCTATAGCCCTTAATACATCTAAATATTTTGCATAACTCATCCCATTGATATTCTCAATAACCCTGCGATGTAGTAACGCAGATATTATTACTATTCAGCTGTCTTAGAAACAGAAGGTGATTTAAAAATGTCCATAAGAAAACAGAAAGTTGTTAAATGACCTTAAACTACAAACCAAATAGTATGACTTCCAGCAAAATCCTTTTTCTACTATATAACTTAATAAAAATTAATGCAAGAAATTTTTTTCAGTTCACTTCTACAAAATTTCGAAGTTAATAAAAACAAATGAAAGTTGGGCGCCTGGGTGGCTCAGTCGTTAAGCGTCTGCCTTCGGCTCAGGTCATGATCCCAGGGTCCTGGGATCAAGTCCCACATCGGGCTCCCTGCTCAGCGGGAAGCCTGCTTCTCCCTCTCCCACTCCCCCTGCTTGTGTTCCTGCTCTCGCTGTGTCTCTCTCTGTCAAATAAATAAATAAAGTCTTTTAAATAAATACATAAATAAATAAAAGTTGTTAAGTACCTCTTTCCCTCAGAAATAAGATAACTAAGTAATTTGTAAGTTATTATGTAAAAATTCAAGCTTTTAAAAAACACAGAGCCATTTTTGTGATGCTACTGGGTAGGGAATTCATTCTATTTCCTTTTTATTTCCCAGGAGGGATTTATTAGACAAATACCAAGTTTAAAAATTCATATACCTCAAGCACAAGTTCAAAAATTTAATTTCAGCACTATGAATACTTTAATTTCCTGGGACTAAAATTTTTAAAAATCAAAATCTAGACCCACTAACTTTAGCATGCATTCTAACAGTTTACCAAGCTCCGTATTTTGTTTCAGAACAGATCTAGTAGGCATTTCACCCCTTTGAGGTAATCTTCAGATTTGCATTAAATTCTTCTGGAAGATTCACACTTTTATAGTTGGGGAAAAAATTAATGACTTCTGTAAAGGATAGGAAAAAGTATTTATAATGGGATTGAGGGGCAGGAGCTTTGCAATTAAAAATACCATTTAAACATTTTACTTAAATCCAACCAAACTGAAGTGTCAGCGCAATTCTATTCATTAATTTTGACATGATTTACTGAGTATAATCCCCTTAAGTCAGAAGCTGACCTCCACAGCATTCGAGCTTCCTGTGGGATCAAAAGGAATAATAAGAAACATGTTACTACTGTAAAATAAGCAAGTCTGGTGTTGTGCCGCAGGTTTGTTCCTATGTTGTCAAATAGACAAGCATGCAGCAAATACTCAGCAATAACAAAATAAATGTCCAGAGACCTTTTTTCCAACCAACAAGCCGACAACTCAGCAACTTCAGATTTTTTTTTTCTTTCAGAGCCAATTCACTTGCAGTGTAGGCTGATAAAGCAGTATTAATCTCCTGCTTTAAATCAAGTTTCTGTCACTGGGCTCCATTAATCTCCCCCCCTGTTATCAAGTGTCTCCATGGCAGGAAATTATATTTCTAAATTGAATTTTGTTCTGTTTCGATGTAGTAAGAAATATTTTCCAGACTACTAATAGGATGCATAAAGATTGTGACTCTGACAATACTGTTAGATAAATAAAAGCTATAAATTAAACCCACCTTCATTCACCAGCAAGCATAATAGCAAAATAGAAAGCATTGATTACCTGGAAAGAGTAATCAAATAAAAGATTTTAAATGAAAAGTGAGGTAGCAGATGGTTAACTTTTTAATTTACCTTTTTATAGCTATTGCCCATAAAGGAAAAAAGAAAAAAAATCAATTCAATGAGTCTCCTGGTGTTAATAAAACACATATTGATTCTTAGTGCATATGCTTACTCTACAAGATGCTCAAACCTGGTTCTACCACTGGTAATGGAAGCAGATACTGTTTATGAGCACTTCAGTGGAGACAAATTTACAGTAAAGAAATGTCTCTAAGCTAGATTTATTATTAAAGAACAAAAGCTTATAACCACAAGTAACAAAGAGATTTCATTTTATGGTTAGAGATCCACTCATAGGAGGCCAGGACAATTCAGCCAAATCGCAGTTCAGTCACTGGAAGAGGTCTTCAAAATTATAGTCTCCCTTTTTGTCGGTGAACAATAATGATTTCAATAAGGTTTAGTTTTTTTTTCCATTGATATAAATTGCCATATACTGCCTCCCTTAACACGTCTAGATTCACTTTGACAGTAAAAATTTGGAAAAAGTCTCTTCACTTGTTATTGAAAACATGGCCTCAAGGTGGTCCATTAAAACTTCCCATGTTTAAAGAAGCATTGCATGAAAGAAGCTTTTCATTGTGCATCCATGTATGAGGCCTGTAGAACACATAATTAATGCTACCTATACCAAGATGCTTGAAGGGTAAGTAGAATCTGACAAATGTACAAAGGAATGGGGGGCGGGCAGTTTTCCAGACAGAAGAGAGATGAATGGATACTAGCACTTCTTTCCCACCCTCACCTACAGATCTTGACCTGAATAGATAAGATATATGGATCAAATCACTATAACTTCTTTAACTTCACATTTAGAATACTACAAGCAGAATTACCATGGTGGCTTAAACCACTGTTACACATACTATCTTCATCAACTTCAGTGTTTTGAAGTTCCATTAAATTAAACATGTAAAGCTTATTCATAACAAATAAAAGAATAACAGTGTAACATCACAGAACTTAAAGTTTACAAAAGTAAAACTAAGAATCTGATGAAAATTATAAAGAATACCTTCAAAATAATAAGCAAGTATTAACCAGAACTAGACAGCAAACCAAAATGGAAGAGATTATGTTCAGAAGAAGAAATACAACATGTTCTTTTCATAAATAAAAGCAGGTAGTAAAAAAAGAAGTCAGCATTTGAAAAACATACATCCTCCTCCTTTACCCTCTGTGCGGATCTTACCTACATGTGTGAGAAAGAAAAAACTGCAGCATCACAAACAAGAGGTCGTAAGTCACATTCCTTAAGAATAACCAAGTGGTAATGGTAAGTTTGAAAAACTCTGAAGCTTATTTATTATTATTACTACTACTACTAATAATAATATAATTTTGACCAGAGTGCAGACTATAATATGCTCCTGGGAAGAATGGCAGCAAAAGAGAATGACGATCACTGTTTTTCTATATGCTGCAATTCGACAATGTATCTTGCATAAACCACAACACCAGATGTCTAGCCTCTGGACTTACTTTTTATCAGGAACCCATCTCATCAAGTGTGATGTACATTTCAAGTATTTCTACCATGCTCTGTTTAATACCAAAAGGTTTGGTGGGGTTCCACATGGAATTAATTTGTGATCCTAAAAGCCAACTCAGGACAGTCTCAATTTCAGGCTAAGTCCATCTGCCAAAATGTTGCTTCACACATGAAATGCACTTGCTAGTCACTAATTTTCAGAAGTGTCTCTTAGTCAACTACCCATATGTAAAACATATAGTTCAATTGTGATTCATTAAAGGGAAAAAATCTATATTGCCTAAACAAAGCACAAAACAGAAGTCACAAACAAAGGTGTAAGAGCACTTCAATTTTCCAGTAGAGAAATTCTTATACTGCATTTCTTAGAATTTTCCAGCAACACACATTCTCTCATGCTGAATGTTCATGATTTTCATTCTCGCCATTAAATGGTCCCATTTTAAAAGGATCACCCTTCTTGGCAAAACATATTTAGATACCCAGTTGTGTTGGTTCAAAGGCTTCTAGTTCTAAATACTTATAGGTAGAAAAGAGAAGTGTTAGGAGTCTACTTCACCCTGGTTTTTCCTGAGATTTGAAAAAGACTGATCAACCACACAACAGAACATCAGGATGTGGCCAGAGGCTTTGTTCTTCAGCTGTGAGACAAAGTTTCCTCAGGAAGGAAATCTTAAGTAAGAAAGTTATCAGGAAACTAAGGACTATGCCAGTCATCTATAAAGAGCTCAAAATACTTCAGAGAGCAAAATATTCAACCAAGTTCTTTTTCTATTTTTTTATTTTTTATTTTAGAGAAAAAGTGGGGGGAGGGGCAAAGGGAAAGGGAGACAGAGTCTTAAGCAGACCCCACACTGAGCTCAGAGCCCAACTTGGGGCTCAATCTCATGACCCTGAGTTCATGACCTGAGCTGAAACCAAGAGTCAGACACTTAACTGACTGTGCCACCCAGGTGCCCCAAGTTCTTTTTTTAAACAGAGAAATCAAATCCCAAGTCCAGCCAAGGAGAAAAAGATCACAAGGGATATTCTATCTCTATCTCAAAAAAAAAAAAAAATGGCACTCACTATCAATTTTTAAAATGTGAGTATCTTTAGTCACTTTCAAGTATAGCTTTATTTTTTTCCCCAAGTATAGCTTTAAATATATTGAGAGCTTTGCTTTGAATAATGGTGCTGGATTCTCCATGGTGTGTTTCCCAGGCCATTTTCCTTGAATGTCAAATTGCTCAGGAAGCTTCCTTAGGAAAGCCTTACTTCCAGAAGAACCAATCCTTAAAACTTGAGCTGAACAGAATAGAGGCTTGATTTTAAAGCATTTTGTCAAGTTCTGGCTGAATAGAAGGGACAACTCCCAGGGCCATCTTTGAAGATCCAACTTTATAAGCAACTGGTTAATCAAAAGAAAGCTTAAAAAGGGAAGAAAGTTCATTGACATGGCTTCTTAATACCTATCTGGTTCCAAATAGTCAATATCTATATTAAAAGGCTAAAGCTAATAACTTTTTTCCTGTCTGTATCAGTCTTAAGATCTAGCAAGATCTACAATCTCCTAGAATTCTTTCAACTAAACTCTTCAGCAACATCACCAATCCACAGCACGGAGGAGGGACAAAGCAGGATACAAAGAAACTAAAACAGCAAAGCCTCTCACCTTAACAGAGTTTTAAATTCATTGTTGCCATTTTAAAATTTGGATATTTCCCATAAATATCCAGATTTACGGCTTTTTTTTTTTTTTAATTGTAGGATCCAGCATCACTGGGCCCTCATTTCAGTCTGGCAATAATTGATTGGCCATGAGTAGCTACTGCTTAATCCATGGACCAAATAATCTCCAAAATCCTTCCAAGAACAAAATTCTGAGTGTACTTAGTTGTTAAACTTTTTTTCAAATAGCATTAACAAAATAGAATTCGTAAGTGTGAAGCTCAGAACACTTCTTCGAAGTGAAAGTGAATTTCAGAACTACGATTATTAAAAATGACAGGGAGGTTCCTCTTGTACTAAGCAGGATTACCATGGCAACAACACATTATCAGTAAGGTAAAACTAACCTATCCCATTATGGTCTAATCCCAGCTCACCTTTCCTACTAGTGAATGAACAATCCAATGCCTGGTGAATTCTGCTTCATAATGATAGGAAGAGACAACATCAAAGGATCATAAAGCAACATTGTTATGAACGCTTGGCCACCATAAGCCAGTTATCCTTGTGGTAACTCTTCTGACACTTCCTGCTTAAAACCCCAAAGATCAGAAGGATGCTGAGGGCCTGCTTTCATAATGTGTATTCATACTGAAAATCAAGATCAAGTGAGTGTTTGTCCTGCACCATGGGAGCTCACCTTCCTGAGCTCACCTTAGGACACCTGCATTACTGTTTGACAGGTGTACCACCCCAGGCCTTTGTGGCAGCCTGCCAGGCCCCACTGCCAATGTGCTTATTGAAGGACATTTGAGAAGGGTTGGCCCACTCAGAGTACTCAATCATGGTGAACAAGGCCAAGAAGGCCATCTTTGTCCAGGTTCATCTCTCCAGACCCCCAACCTTGAACTGCAGCCTCTTAAAGACCTCTTCTAGGGCCTCAGAGGTCTTATAGTCAAGCTTCTGAATTTCACTCTCGAAGCTCTGCACACACCACCCCTTGGACCAGGGGTCCAAGGTGGCATGAGGGGTGAGGAAGAGCAACAGGTGGAGCTGACCAAGGTGGACTGTGGCCCAGGGCCAGGCCAGGGTTCCTGCTGCCATGAAAGAGGAGGCCGCCCAGCACATGGTGCTCACAGGGCCAGACACAGAGGTGGACACCTACACCAGGCACAACCTGACTGGCCACAGCCCCATCCAGCAGCACCAGGCTGGCTGAGCCTAGAGAGATGTGGGCCCACCCCATCATGGACCAGCACTCTGTACAGGTGTGCCCTTATCACCATGATCATATGGAGCATCACCTGCCATAGCCGGCTAGCCTTCATGTCTTCATGTTGCTGCTCTGGGCTTACCTCATCTGGACCACATGTAGCTGCCACCGGCTGACCGTGCTTGGAGCACCTTCCATCCTGCTCTACAGACTGGCACTGTGTGGCCTATACTACATGTGGGCCACGGAGCAGTGTCCTGAGCTCCCCACCACCCTGGGAGCTGTCAGCCTGGCCATCTGGGGCTAGAGAACATCCACTACCTCTGCCTGAACCTCAGCGCCATGGTGCTGTACACTCTGACCTTCTGGCTCCTGCTACACCAGTTTGTCAAAGAGAAGCTACTGAAGGTGAAGGCCCCCCCTGCACCAATGGAGGTCACCATGGCAGACACAGAGCTCATGTGGATGCTGCTCCAGAGACTGGGAGAGCCAGTCACAGGGGTCTATCTGTGCCAACTACTGGATCTGCCTGTCTGCTGGCATGCTCATCGTGGTCAGCTTTGCCAACTGCCTCATCATCTGCAAGATCATCTACATGTTCACACACAGGGTGTGGCGAGTGGGACCCCACTGGTGCAGCAGCAGGAGGAGGAAGAGTAGGTCTCCGGGGACAAGGGGCTGAGCACAGCTGGCTCCCACCAAGCCACACAAGTCCCAGAAGCCATAGCCAACAAGTGGGGCCTGGTGACCAGGCAGCTGCTGGACTTGGCCACCGGCTTCTGGGACTTTTGTGGTGTTCTTGTGATGCCTGCTGGAGCTGCATGTCTTCAAGCTGGTGGTCCTGTCTAGATGGCCCTGAAGGAGGTGTGGGTGATGAACCTCCTGCTGCCCTACTCCCACTTCTGGCCTCCTGCCAGTCCACCTTCGGGATCTGCATTATCATTATGTCCAAGAGGGTCTATCAAGATCTTCAGCCCCCATGAGTACTCCAGAAACTGTACTGAGCCCTTCCTCAATAGCACCAACTTGCAGACAGAGATCAATCAATTCTTGCTGTATCAGAGGCCCATCAATCCTGCTAACCGGTTTGGGGTGTAGAAGGGCTTCCTGACCTGGGCTACATCCAGAATCCCCTACAGACCCTGCTGCTGGCATTTGAGGCCACCATGTACCGATGCCAGGAAGATCTCCACCCATAGCACCTGCTGGCCCCACCAGCTGCCCAAGCTGTCTATATATGACAGCACTCTCCAGTGGCTGAACCAGGGCCTCTCAACTGCCTCAAATTCTTCTTCTACAAACTTGGACTGGAGATCTTCCTGATGGCCGTGTACACGTTTGGGCTGTGCAGGAACTTCATGGTCATCCTGCATGGCTATCCTCACCCACCAGCACTCTAGGCTATTGCCAGCCTCTTCCTGATACTCTTACTGCTTTACCAGTACCTGCTATACCTTGGCATTCCTCCTGCCCTGTGCATAAACTACCTGTGGCCCTGAAGCAAGACCATCCTTGTGAACTCCACACTCAAGTGGCTGTCCCTACCCAATTTATTCAGGGCCCCCAACCCCATCAACCTCATAAGTGACTTCCCCCTGCTGCTCTGCACCTCCCAGCAGGAGCAGCTGCCCTCTCCCAGGCACACCCAGGAGTGGCTGACATCAATACTGACCACCTGGAACTTGTGGGGGGCGCCCAACCCCACGCCCAACTTTATCCCCCACAGGTCCTACCTTAACAGGCTGAAGGTGGCCATCTTCTGCTTGCTCTTCTTGTTGGTGTTGGTCAAGGGGGCTGCCCACATCAGCCCCTTCAAGCTGGGCTACCTCCTGGCCCGCTTATACCTGCTGCTCTTCTGCACCAAGCTGCGGAAGAACACACGAGCCTGCTCCCGCCATGGGATGGCCTCATTCTCTACAGCTCACTGTCATCTTCGAGAACATGCTCTTGTTCCTGTCCTGTGTGTTTGTGGAGCAGCTTCTGCTGGGCCATCCAACTTTTATTCAGCCTCGTATGCCGCATCCAAGGTGACCATGCCCCCAGGGAGATGCTGGGCAGGGGCCAGGACTGCCGGCTGCGCGTGGAGAGGGCCAGGTCGTCCGGGACAGCCCCTCTCCCTGTTGCCGCCGCGGCAGCACTGCATCTTCCTCAGCCACTACTACCAAAGCCGAGCCTGCAGGAGTTTTGCCCTCTACGGGGCTGCCCACCTCAAAAGCATCAACCTCCACCACAAAGCGCTGAAGTCCCTGGCGCAGCTGTGCCAAGCATAAGCAGCAACAGGCACGACACGGCGGGCGGTGGCCCTCCAGAGACCAGGAGCCAGGGCCGGGCAGTCCAGAGGACTTCTCCCTGCTGCAGTGACAGTGGTGCTGGCTGTGACTGGACCACGTCACAGTCATCCACTCCTGCCTGGGACCACTATCTGTTCGAGTCTGACGGTGAGGAGAAGACGACCCAGCCCGAGGACCCCAGGCAGTGAGCACAGAGCGCCTTCCAGATGGCACAGCAGGGAGGGGGGACCAAGGTCCTGGCGGTGCTGAGGCGGCGGTGGCAGGAGCTGGCAGCCTAGCTGCCCCAGCAGGCGGCCTGCGGCCGGAAGCGGAGCCCGCGGAAGGCCGGGACGCAACGAGAGCCGAGCCCGCGCTGCCTGTGCGTGAGGGGCCGTGCGCGGGTGGACGCGCGGACGCACTGGCTGCACGCCTGCCCCAGCGCCGCGAGCCACGTGCTGCGTGCGCAATGGCGGCCACCTCCGCACCCGGGAGCTCCTCCCGAGGGGAGAGAGGCGCTGGCGCGTGCGGGACCGGCTCTAGGAGAGCTAAGCCCAGGCCACGCTGCAGGGCCCCTCGAAGGCCCGTGCTGCACCAGGCACAGCCTCCAGCGAGCACAGGCAACAACACAAGCAGTCCCCTCAGCACCGGCTGCAACACCCACAGCGGCAGCGAGGAGGTGGTGCCGAGCCCAGGACTTCCTGTGCGGCTCTGGGAGCTTCCAGCCAACACAGGCATCCGGTCACGCATGGCCTGTGCATCCCCGAGCTGGAGGAGGCCCAGCGGTTCACAACAGGGCAGGCCCGGGCACTGCGGCTGCTGCGGGGACGTGTACCAGTGTGCGGCCGCCCCCTCGGAACGAAGAAGTTTGACTTCCTTCCCTGGAACAGTCACGCAGTGATGCGCCACTACGAGAACAAGCCCTACTTCGTTTCATGCATGCTGGGCCTGAAGAAGACTGAAGGCTAGCTACATCAGGTATGACCTGGTGCGGCTCATGGCTCTCTTTGGGAGGGCCCAAAACCCAGAGGACCTGCAGGAGCAGAGGGAGGCAGATGCTTGGGGATAGAGGAGTCACCCCCAGGAGAGAGTGAGGGCAACTGGGCTCCACCTGCAGAGCTGCTTCTGTCTGTCCCTGGCCCTGTGTGTATATCCGCAGCAGGTGGCAGCTGGTCTGGCAGCTCGATGACCCACCACTCAAGGAAGCCAGCAAAACCCTGAGCCCACACATTCCCTCCAAAGCTAGATGCACATGTCGTGGCAGTCACCCTCCTCTGGGCTGTAGTTGCTTTATAGGGTTGGCTTCAGGCCTGTTGGGTGCAGAAATACACTTGGGGAAGAGATTGGGGATGATTACTGACCTGTCCGAGGTGCTGGCCAGCTTGCTGTCATTGCATCCTGCTGCTGGGGCACAGGTCCATGGTGTACTCCATGGTGCTGCATTTGGCCAAGTCCCTCTGGAAGTTCCAGGCTGGCTCTTCTCTGTGTGAGGAAAAATCATTGTTCCATCCAGTGCTTGGTTATGTTGTGTTTTCCTTAGTGACTCTGATACCAGGATGCAGTGGACAGACGTGTTTGGACTCTTATCCTGGGTGGCTGGCAACTGTAATGATCTTTTCTATCCTGCATGTCCTTGGAGTGCCCCCCTGGCATTGATTACTGGTAACACAGTGTTCTACTGGACGGACTGCTAATGGATACCTGGGTTTCTTTTGGGTGATAAAATACTGTCTAAACTTAGATCATCATGATGGCTGCACAAGTCCACAAATATACTAATAAATGACATGGTAACGGTGTTCTTTGTCGATAAGAATTCACTTCAAACTCACTAAAAGAGTCTTTCCTCTAGCACTAGTTTCAGTACTCTATTTGCTGATCCACCAGAGATAGGTTGGATGTCAGCTTAATGTCATCTCAAGCCTCATTTTATCTACAGCTAATGCAGGCTGGGAATGCAATGTCAGGCATTAAGCTTAAATTTCACTTAAATCAGATATTCCATTCATTTTTTTAAAGATGATTTAAATTTTAGCATACTGCTATTTTAGTCCTCTTGATAGTATTGTTTCTTCTATTAAATTACTAGGTCCATTCAGAAAGGGGGAAGGGAGAGAGGTCTATATCCCCAAATACTTTCCATTGTTCAGCCCAGAAGATGGATCCATTTTACCCCAAGTCTAATGGTAGTGAATGTTGTATGAATGTGGAGCAGAGTGGTACCTCAAACATTGCTACTGACTTAGCAGTACATTGTTATTAAAAGCAGTACATAGTTGCTATTAAAAGCAATGTACTCTTCCCTCCCTCCCATATACCTGCGGTCACTTTTGTTTGGCATGTATGCTTCATCACATTATTACAAAACTGTACCCCAGAGTACTGTTAACTCAGTTTTCTCTTTGTATCACTACATTCGATGTATTTTTCACATCAAGGTGTTTCTATAGACTGGACAGAGTTACAGTTCAGCTTCTTCTAGCCAAAGTGTTTAAATTTGACTAGACAGCAGCAATTGCTTTTTAATCTAAGCAAACTGATCTGTCAAAGGCAATCAACTCAGGGAAGTTATTCCAGGAGGATCCTAATAATCCCGATGAATCACACTGCCCTATGTGAAACTCAGCTGCTGAACTCTTGACATAATGTCACAAGTACTTAGAGGAATTAGTACATACAGCTGAACTCTATGTTGACACACAAACTCTAGCCTCTCGTGCATAAGTTAATGATCACTGCATTTGGTCTGGGGAGGAATAATGTATGTGGTGATGTCAGTTCATGTTTATTTTTTTTTAAGATGTTATTTATTTGAGAGAAAGAAAAAGTACAAGCAGGGGGACTGGGAGAGGGAAAAGCAGGCTCCCAGCTAAGCAGGGAGCGCCATGTGGGGCTCGATCCCAGGACCCTGGGACCATGACCTGAGCCAAAGGCAGACACTTAACTGACTGAGCCACCCAGGCACCCCTCAGTCCATCTTTAATGATGATGTTACATCCCCTAGGCTTCATGTTGCATAATGTTCACAAGCATTTATCAACAGTATGTTTAATTCCTCTAGATGTAAATAAAGGTTTGTTGTGATTTTTAAAAATCACCTATCTTTTAAACAGGGTTCCTAACCTCTTAAAAATGCTCCTACCAATTTAGGGCTTTCCTGTTACCAGGATCTTTAAGTAATTTTTCTTGTTTAAATATTGCAACAATAATTGAGAGCTCAGTAGAGACGGTAACATCATTTATATCATTAGTAAGTCACAGAACTGAGACTCAAACATCAGCCTGATGGCTTGATGTTTTGAGGTCTTCCTGATGCTGTAAATCTTTTTTTTTTTTAAAGATTTTATTTATTTATTTGAGACAGAGAGAATGAGAGACAGAGCACGAGAGGGAAGAGGGTCAGAGGGAGAAGCAGACTCCCTGCCGAGCAGGGAGCCCGATGCGGGACTCGATCCAGGGACTCCAGGATCATGACCTGAGCCGAAGGCAGTCGCTTAACCAACTGAGCCACCCAGGCGCCCCCCTGATGCTATAAATCTTGTCTTTGGAGCTTTTGTTCTAGTGTTAGGATTACTAGGATAGTTGTGGAATAGCATTGTTGAGAGTCTTGTCCCCAAACAGGGCAGCCCTGTCAGGTTCCCTCTGCTCCCCACAGCGAACCCTACCAAACTTAAAATAAGGAAACAGAATAGATGGGGAGGCAGCAATAATGAGTGGGATCTCATGGAGCGCTGGGCTGAAAATTTTCCCTAAGTGATGGCATAGATGTTCTTTGAGAATGACCTCCTCTTACAGTTGGAGGAGAACTTTAAGAGAAATAATGACACACAATTCAGAGGGCACTGAAAGAGTCACATGGCTAGAAGATAAGCTTGGCAGAATAATATATAGGAATAGTAAGAATAATAGTAATATAATTGCTAATGTATATTGATTGAACACTTACTATTTTCCACTATTGTAAGTGCTGTATGTATATTAATTTATTAAATTCTCATCACAGCCCTGTGAAGTAGGTAACTGTTACTCTGATGAAAAATTGAGGCAATTGGGGGTTGACTGACTTACCTGTGACCACACAGCTAGTAACTTGGGGAAACTGATTCTCCAACTTGTGCTCTAATTATTGTGTAGTAGTAATGATGAATTTGAAAAGACTTCCTGAGTTATGATAAATTTCATTTACTTTCCTGACTTAAGGACAATAATGTGTATTTCCATCTCAGGCAGTATTTCAGCCTCGAAGAGTCTGACTGACCCTTCCATTCGAAAACACCCAAAATTGATGCATAATATTAAAAGGAAAAAACTTTTTAAAACATGCTAATAAGCTGGCAAGAAAGTGAGGAATACTGAGGTGGCTAAAGTCACATGAAAATGTGGACCCACTGGGATCGAGCCAGGCATCGGGCTCCCTGCTCAGCGGAGAGCCTGCTTCTCCCTCTCCCACTCCCCCTGCTTGTGTTCCTGCTTTCACTATCTCTCTCTCTCAAATAAATGAAATCTTTAAAAAAAAAAAAAAGAAAATGTGGACCCAGTTTTTACTCTGATAATATTCAATGATCCTGTAGACCTTGATCTTTGATTTCTCATAGGATCATGGGGCCTGGAGACCACAAGTGGCCTGACTGAGGTGGGGAGTCTAATAGGAGACTTCAGTGACCCATACATAGATCTACTTCCTACATTAGAGATAATAAGAAAAGCTAATTTCTTGGGGCATCTGGGTGGCTCAGTCAGTTAAGTGTCTGCCTTTGGCTCAGGTCATGATCTCTGGGTCCTCGGATCGAGCCTCGAGTCGGGCTCCCCACTCAGTGGGGAGTCTGCTTCTCCATCTGCCCCTCCCCCCACCCCCTGCTTATGCTCAATCTCTCTCTCAAATAAAATCTTAAAAAAAAAAATTTCTCAATCCCCAGGTGCTAGTAGAGGAGAAAAAAATCTCTCCTAAGATTCATAACCACAAACAGACCTTTATTTGTGTTTCTCGTCCAAATTTACACCACTAGAGTGTGCCAAAGAAACTTCAGGTTAAGAATATGGTTTAAAATTGTACTGGGTTGGTAATGCACTCAGATGCCTGGCAGAATCAAAAGCAACCCCACTCAAAAGGGGCCAACTGTAAAGTCAATTCCCAAAGAAATCCCACAAACTACCAAAGAATAAAATTTCAGAGCAGAGTATCACAAAATACATAAAGGACCATGAGTATAGGGCCATTGGAAACTATAATCATAAGAATTAGACCCCAGAAGACACCAGATAGTGCAATTATGCAATAGAGAATGACAGGTGTAACCTGGTAGTATTTTGCTTCAACTGTACCACTTATCTCTTGCTCCCTATCCCTGGGCTTCTCTGATGTCAGTTAGGATGTATTCAGAAATCTTCTAGGCACTCATGCACACACATCTGGAAGTATGGAAGACTGCCTTCCCTGGGGCAACCTTTGACCAATGGACTATGAAAGCTAATGGATAAATGCTCTCATCTTTCACTCTCTTAGTGGACAATTCTGAGATACCAGCTCTTCAAAAGGTCCTGATGGCACTGAGTCCCAGTTGCCCACAGTGAAGATCAGTCTATACGGTATCCTTATATTGGCTTTCCCTCCTTCCTTGTTTCCCTTTCTCCAATCTCACACTCCTGTTCCCTGCGTTCACTTCCCCAATAAACTACTTGCCTACTTGCCTGAGAATTTTAAATACGAATAAGGAACAAAAGACTAAAACATGAAAAGGAAGACTCAGAAAAAGAACCATATAGAACTTCTAGAAATGAAAAATAAAATAATTTTAACTTAAAATTTATATTTAAAATTTAAAAGATGGTTAAACAAAAAAATAGATACAGCATAAGAAAGAATAAACTGGAAGATGAATCAGTATTTTGCATAATGCAAAACAGAGACATAGCATAAAAAATATACAAGAGATAGAAATATCGACATCTACAAAAGTCAAATTGGAATTCCTGAAGGAGATAGCACATGGATATAAATACAAAATATGAATTATTATGTAAATTTAAATGAAAAAAATAAATGTTTTTAAAAGTAAAGATTATTAGATTGGGTAAAAATAAATAAAATCCACTTATAGGTTGCTTTAAAAAATGCTATGACATAAGGTTAACAAATAGTTGAAATTAGAAAGATGAAAAAATATATACAGAGTGCAGATAACCAAAATCAAGCTGATGTTACTATATTAATATCAGATAAAATGGACTTTTAAGACAAAAGGCATTGAGATAAACTACATAATGAGAAAAGGTTAATTCACCATCAGATATAAAAATTCCAAACAACTCTATACAATATAGCTTGAAACTATATAAAGCAAAACTTAAAAGAATTATAAGAAGAAATATATAAGCTGGACTTAGACATAATGGATATCTTTTCCCAATCTGTCATCTGTCTTTCTCTATGATGTCCTTAAATAAAAGAACCTCTTAATTTTGTAGCAAGCAATTCTTCATTTGAGTTGTTTGGGCCTTAAAAGTTTTTCTGCACCCTCAGGCCATAGTCTTTAAATGGTTTTAAGGTTTTATCTGTAAATTATTTTTTTGCATTTTTGAGAGACTACATCTTACAGTTTTAGCAGCTATTGTAGGTAGTATCTAATTTCCACTTAAATTTTCTGATTATTGCTGATAAAGACAAATACTATCATTCTTATCTCCCATTAGGTCTAATAGTTCTGTTCAATCCACTTATTTCTTATGTACACAATCGTATCTGCAAGTAACTTTATCTCTTTCCCATCCTGATAACTTTTAATTCTTTTCTTTACATAACATTAGCCAAACCTTCAGTATTATGTCAAACATTAATAGTAGTATTGAGTATTCCTGTCTTGGGACAGATCTTGATGAGAATAAATTTTCCCCATTAACATGATATTTGCTGTAGAATTTTTGATATATAATGTCTTTATCAAATCAAGGAAATTCTTCTAAATTTTGAATTTTGACAGTTTTTATCAAAAGGGATTGAACTTTGGGGTGCTTGGGTGGCAGTCGGTTGGGCATCTGACTCTTGATTTCAGTTTGGGTCATGATCTCAGGGTCGTGAGATCGAGCCCCACATCAGGCTCCATGCTCAGCGTGGAGTCTGCTCGAGATTCTCTCTATCCCTCTCCCCCCACCCCTCCTTCCACTTGCGTGCTCTAAATAAATAAATAAATAAAAATCTTTTAAAAGGGGGGGGACAGTTGAACTTTATCAAGTGCTTATTTCTGCATTTATTGATGTAATCATATGATTTTTCACCCTTATTCCAATAATGTTCTGACCTCAAAAACTGTTAAGATAGTAAATGTTTGTGGTTTTAGGTTACTAAATTTGTGGTAATTTGTTACAGCAGCAATAGAAAACTAACATACAATATGTGATTCTCATAATTTTACATCTCCTTTATAAATTGTAGCAGAGAATGGTTAAGAAACTTGCCCAAGTTCACACGGCTGAGGAGTCTGGCTCCTGGTTAAAAACCTATGTGTGTAGGGACGCCTGGGTGGCTCAGTCGGTTAAGTGGCTGCCTTCAGCTCAGGTTATGATCCTGGAGTCCTGGGATCAAACCCTGCATCAGGCTCCCTGCTCAGCGGGGATCCTGCTTCTCCATCTCCTTCTGACCCTCCTCCTGCTTGTGCTTATGCTGTCAAATAAATAAAAACCTTAAAAAAAAAAAAAACACACAAAAACCTATGTGTGATTTTTCAGATGTGTCTATGGGCAGTTACAAAGTCTTTACCTGGCAGGCCTCATGGGAAAAAGGTCCCTACCCAGACTTGGCACATAGCCAGGGCATTGCAGTCTCTGAAGGCAGTTGCAGTCAACAACTCAAGACTCCCCTGCCCAGTCATGCTCTTCATATAATTGCATTCCTAGCCTGGTGCCTTCATTTCTGGGTCTATCTGAGGCCTGGGGCAGAAGCCTTCTTCAGATGCTTCTGCTGAGTCCTCCTTTTGAGGGGCAGTGGGGAACATCTTCAAAACAGTTGGTTCCACTTTGACTTCTCCACTCCTAACCCACCTCCTTCATCCTCCCCCCAACCACAGGGTCCATAAAATTGCTAGAGCCTTCAGTTCAAGGCTCCCACAAGAGTGGGACATCTCCCATGTCTGTGTTGATGCACCTGACCCTGGATTAGTGTGACTTTCCATGAGGGAAATAAAACAGGCGGAGTCAGTGCCTTCTCATTTTAGACTCTTATATATAACCATCCCTGCAGGTGATTAAAGGCTTAACTCTTTCATTTTTGGCTTGTTGCGTTAATCAGCTACTCTAACATCTGAAGCTCAGCTCACCTCCCCAGCTCAGCTTAGCTAATAGTAGGAAAGCTAGAATTCAAATCCGGGCAAGCTCTGCTCTACTGCCTCCCTTTGTGTTAGACCACTCTCGTCCAGGGCAATAGAAGCTGACTAAAGTATACGGAACAGGTAAACTCAACAAGAGTTGTGATGGGTCGGATGTAGAAGATAAGAAAAGGGAAAAGAATAAAGGATGACTTCTTGGTCTTCAGCTAAGAGCAATGAAGTAGATGGTGGTGCCCATTTGCTGAGACAGGAAAGATTGGGATGGGGCGACAGGTGGCAGGGAGACAGTGGGAAAAACAAGAGATCCTCTCTGGGTATATTTAAGGTTTCAAATTCTTAATAAATATTTAAGTGAAGGTGTCACGTAGGCCACTCATATGGAATTTTGGAATTTGAATATCAATTTTACTTTTTTTCTCTATTCCTAGATATTAGGAAAAGAGAAATATTGTATTAGAGAATACTGTGCATGCACCACCTTAAGTTAGGCACTCCTCCCCACTCTTCCAGTAAGCTCTCAGAAAGAATCAGATATTGCCATATTGCCACTCTGCCGAGAAAAATATAGAGCCATCTTCAAATATAGTTGGTATGTGGACATAATAGTCTCCAAATTATGAAAACTAGATCAGAATTCTCAAGGAATGACCAGAATCTAGAACTGAGCAAGCTAGTAATTCACTAATTAAAAATCTGAGAACATGGGGCACCTGGGTGGCTCAGTCGTTAAGCATCTGCTTTCAGCTCAGGTCATGATCCCAGGGTCCTGGGATCGAGCCCCACATCGGGCTCCCTGCTCAGGTCCCTGCTTGTATTCCCTGTCTGTCAAATAAATAAAATCTTAAAAAAAAAAAAAAAAATCTGAGAACGCAGTGACTGCTACACATTAGCCTTATTAAGTTTATCATTTTTAACTTGATTTTCAGTCATTTGTTCAGTCAACAGGGTGATCAATTTACTTCTCTTCTAATCTAGAGAGCAATTTAATAATTCAGGCCAAATATTTGAAGTTCCTTGGATATTCAGTTTATGTTAATCCCTTCTTCCCCTACACTAATACATTTCTATGCTGGTTTTTACACTTAATCATATGCTATACTGCACCGTTTCAAAATATGCTTTCCATCTGCCCAAATGAATTTTATTTCCTTTGAGGGTAAGGACTATGACCCAGTCCCTAAACCAGTGTTGAATACATTTAAGGGGAATTTGTTGAATTCATTCGGAAAGTTGTCTCCGCTAACTGTATATCCAGCACTCACCTAGGATGACTCGCCCTCCATTTCACTCAAGCTAATTCAGTTCACACAAGCATACACTAATAGTCAATATATTCTCAGTTTATAGTTTTAATGGTATTGCAACATTAGATTCATAATATATTTCCAAGCACCAAGTGTGCTTGAAATTGAACATTTTTATAAAGATAATAAAACTTAATGACTACCCATGATCTATGATCTGACAATACAGCTGTTCTTTTTCATCTTGAGATGGTAAAATACCCACCCTTGCTTATTGTGGCACAGTGGGAGAGAAGAAATATAGTCCTATTAATCACTCTTAACTATCAGCTTATTAAGTTATAGTTTCCCAACAGGCTTGTCTTACATGACTGTTAATAGGCTGCAGGTGTTTTTCTAAAAGAGTCTTTTTATAATGCAGTTATGTCATAAAGAGACGGCATGGAGTAAAAGAAAAACTGGTGGACTAAGAATCATAAAACCTAGGTTTTAAATTCTAGTACTAAAGTAGCCCCGAAGCCTGAAGCAAGTCACCACCTCTCTGATCTCCACAATTTTCTCATCTGTAAAATGAGAGGACTTACTATAAATGAAATAAATGCATTTGTGCCATTTATACCAGATCAGTAGGCAGGTAACCATAACCCAGGACCTAAGAATTTCACAAAGGACATTCTAACAGAAATCTCTCTACATTAAAATAGCTTAAGCTAAAGTGTAAAATTGAGATTTGTTACTAGTTAACTTTAAAAGTAAATTTTGTTACCACTGTGGATGTGCACAGGGACAGAGGAGTTTGTTTCATATGAGAAAAACAGTGACTACTAATACATGTTAATATGCCTAAATCGTGCTGAAAATAGCCAAAATTTTACTTTTAGCTAAAAACCCACTCACAGAGGCAGCTGTTATACATACATTTTGCAATCGATGAAAGGGTTACATTCCAAAAGCTTAAGTCCATTTTTGGAAAACTTTGTAAATGGAAGCTAGATTTGTAGTTTAGCCATGAGAGTATAAATGTTGACATAGCTGGACTATGTAACAATATTAAATGCTCAAATTCTGGGTCCTGACAATGGGGTTTGTGTCATGTAGATGAGTTTCCTCCCCTGCTCTTGGAAAGAAGACTCAAGTAAGCAATGATTAAAATTGATTTACCTTTGTCACACCCTCTACCTCTAACCTTTTTTACACTCGGGTAAGGCACACAGCTCTAATCGGGCTGCTGGAACAATGCTGTCCAGTCCTACCTACCTTAAGTTTCAACAGCCCTTCCTTGAACCTTCAAATAGTAATTCTACAACCATGGAGCAATTGATAGACATTTCAACAAATAACCCAGAAAATGTTACCACTCTTAAACTATAACTAGTGTTGAAAGAGACCATCTGTTACTTAGAAAAATATTAGAAATCTATGTTAAAAACTTTAGAGACATGTTCAAATAAATGATATGTTCATACAATAGATTATGCCAAAATTTAAAAAAAAGTTTAAAAGTTAGTTGTCATGACATAGGAAATATACAAAATATAACGCTGAATAAATAAAAAAGATACTTAATGCTATGTTCTTTATGAACTCAATTATGGAAAAAATGCATTAAGACTAGAAGCTAATAAAACTTTTGGGTAGTAGGCTTCTAATTTATGGCTTTTTCCCAGTTAATACATGAATCTATGCTTTCCAGATTTTCCCATATCAAATAAGCATTTAAAAAAAGGGGGGGGGGCCCTGGGTGGCTCAGTCTGGTTAAGCGTCTGCCTTCAGCTCAGGTCATGGTCCCAGGGTCCTGGGATGGAGCCCCGCATCAGGCTCCTTGCTTAGCAGGGAGTCTGCTTCTCCCTCAGCCTTTCACCCTCCTCGTGCTCGCTCGCTCTCTCTCTCAGGCTCTCTCTCAAATACATAAATAGAATCTTTTTAAAAATTAAAAAAAAAATCAGAGAAAAAAGTATAAATTCAAATAAATCTCTAATTAGTAGAATTCTAGAGAGCTATAAATAGTGCCAATTATCAGGCAATGTGGAAATAGAGCTTTGTGAGCAAAAGAGCATTCCTTTAACTTTGTTTGCAAGAATTTAATTAGACTTATTTGATTTTGTGTGCATGTGTGTGTGTGTGTGTGTGTGTGTGTGTGTGGTTTTTTTAAACTGAAGGTCCTTTACTGGTCCTGCTTCCATGAGTGGCTGCCACCAGGGGGAAAGGGGAGGGGAACCAAGTGGGCAAGGAGGGGTCATCTCCACAACATTCCATTTATGCACAGAACAAAACAGACAAGCACAGAGTCACTACTGAAGTTAGAAGTTACCAGCATAGGAAAAGGAACAGGTGGGGAATTGGAGTGTCATAAAAACATACAGCACCCCCCCCCCACCAAACTGGGGTGCCTGGGGAGGGTGGGGGGACTTGGTCTGCTTCAACCCAAGAGGAATCAGATCAAAAGTGGTTTGGGAAGGCTAGAACCGTCAGGGATGGAGGGAGGAGGAAGGTCTGGGGGCCAGGGGGCCGTTTGTCAACTGGGGTGAAGGGATTGCCCTCCCCTTGCTGGGATCCCCCTAGCCCCTTGGGTCTGGCAGGAAGGGGGCAGCCTGCAACCCCGATGAGCAGGTCTGGGGCTGCCAGATGCTCCAGGCAGGGGGCTGGAGGGGGCTCACAAAGGCTTGCCCTCCAGGGAAATAATGGCACTGCCCCCCAGCTTCTCTGCCAGGGTGCAGCGGTCCTTGACTCCTCGTAGCAGTTTGCTTGTAATTCACACTTGATCTCCATCAGCTTCTTCATGATGGCGTCCTTGGAGCTGGCATGGATCATTCTGCTCTTAAGGGGTGCAGACTCAGGTGCCCAGAAAATAAACACCAGGTCTTCCTTCTTGGGTCTCCTTGGTCTCATAGGTTGTGTCATAGAGGGCACAGTGGCAGGCCTTGTCTGGTAGCCTCTTGACGAAGGTGGCACAGGGGTGGTCTACAGTCTGGCCCACATCCCCTACCAGGATCTCCTTGCCCTGCTCCAGGTAGGATATTCTTCTTGTCCTGGCTTAGACAGAGGAGTACTGCCTCCTTGCACTTCTCAGCTCCTCTGGTGTTGAGGACTTATGCACTTACCCTCATGTCACTGAACACCTTGAAAATGCAATCAGAGACTGCCATTTCAGAGGCCATGTTTCTGAAAGCGAAACGGACATAACAAAGGAGAGCCAGAAGAGAGGAGGGCCACTGCCACTGCTGCTGGAATCTGAGAGAGACTTATTTTCAGTTAACCACATTATAAAATATTAAGTTTTGTGGTTATGAAAATATTGCTTATTGCTACTGCTATGGCATTTTTATAGATCCAATAAAACCTATTACTGATGCTTACTTCCCTTGATTAAAGAGACCAGTGTTTCTTTTTACATGAATCACATAGAAAATAACACAGGCATGGGATTTTGACAAACAGGAAAAAAAGGTTATATAACGAAAAAGTCTTCATCCCATCCTACAACACTTTCCCACATATAGCAGTAATCCATGGCCCAGAAATCAGTCTTGTGTAGAAGTGCCCCACGTATATTGTATTTATACACTAATCACTCTTCTATAACTTTATTTCACTTAACATACTTCAGAAACATTTACGTATCAGTATGTATAAATCCATTTTATTCTTTGTAAATACTATTTAATATTCTACTCATGGCTGTAATTTATTAGTAACCCCTTACTGATAGACATTTAAATTATTTCCAGTTTCTCTCTATAACAAACAAGACTTCAGGGAACATACTTGTACAAATATCTTTATGTACATGAACAAGATTATCCATAAAATAAATTCTTAGAATTGTTGAGTCAAAGAGTATGTGTACATTTAAAAAAATCTGACATTGCCAAATTGCCTTCCAAAGAATTTGTACCAATTTATACTCCAGGGTAACATTTCTGATCAATACAGATTCTTTAAAGCATATTCCAATGCTGTCATTAGCCAAGAAGCTAACACAAATGAGGGAAGCAGGATGGGGTAAGAAGACAGCAGACTGAAAAGCATGAATATTCAGTCACTGAAAGAAGTGGCTTCTCCTCAATTGCAGCCAACTATGCCTTCTAGGAATCAGTGCCCAATACTGTTAGTGTCTTGATCTCTCAAAAGCCTAAAATCTAGACTTCTGCATGAAACCTACAGATTTTTTAAATGTTGACAACTCATTTTAGATTTTTAGAATTGGCACAACAAACAAAACTGTGAGTGGAAATCATCTACTGGGCCTCCAAATTGTGACCTACACTTTAAAGCTTTCATTTCTGCCCCCATATCCAACCAACAAAGACTGTCATGGCTGTAGGCTGCGTTTAGCATACGGTTTTAAAGCTGGGATTTCCTTAGATTACATTTTATTTCTGGACAAACTAGAAGATTTTATGAACTACATCGTCACTATTCCCTCAAACTATGGGAACAATTTAATCTACTCTTGCCCCGATGTTTTTATTAATGTTTCCTACATTATGGTCCTTTGCCCTATATTTTTATTCCTTTAGAGCTGCGTTCCTGTTTTCTCCATTATATGGAATCACTACATGTTTTAAGGGCAGAGTCATTTTCCTATGAGAGTAATCTTTTACCCAAAGGGGATAAAAATCTCTAGTCATTTTTCTGTACTACTTTGCATTCAACATATCCATCTACCTACAGAAGAAATTGTGGGAATAGAGTATATTAAAAAGACTTGTTGCCTCTCACTTAAATAGTATTTTTAATCTATAAAAAATATATTAACTACATGCTTATAGTTAAATAAAGACAACATAAAAAATAAACCCTGAAGTTGCTAAATCTGTATCAAAAAATATTCAAATTCAGGGGTAAAATACCATGAAATTTTTAATATTTTATTATCTCTTCTATATAAATACTTGCAAAAGGACCAATCTGACAAAGCCCAATGCACTACACAATTTAATGTTTGTAAACATTAAAATTATAAGCAATATATGAGGTCAGTTACCTATCTGAAAATTCAGAAGGCAACAATCTCTTACACAAATGAATTTTGAAAATCAAATTTTAAAAACTACTAGCTTCATTTATTGTAAATATGCATGAGTCTTAATTTTAAAGCTGTCATTTTTAAAGAATTCCTAGTTTTAATATTAATTTGTTCAGAAATTTTTTATATAATATATAAATATAAATACATACTCTATATAAGTAAATATATGATATATAATATATAAATATAGATATAGATATACCTGCAATAACAAAAGAAGACCAAAAGACATGTATTAAAGAAGCTTTATAATGTAACAAAGCTTTCAATATATATTGAAAATATGAAAGCTACTCATAGGAAAAAATCTGCATGAATCATTTTACCAACATTGATGCCACTGTGTGTACTTTTAGTTTCCAAAGGCAAAGTCCTAGACATTACAAGTTCCTCTGTTAGCACTTCTAAATAAGTGAGTGTTCCTACTTCCCCTTAAAAGGTATACTGTAACAACTCAAGTGTGTCCTTTCAAAAGAAAACTGATTAGGTCACCCTAAAATTTAAAAACCCAAAGTTCTACATTAGGCACATGTCATTTATCTCAACATTCTAATCATGAAAAATAAACAAGAATAAAAAATTACATATTTAAATTGTAATGTGCACATTGGATTACTTCTTCAAATGTGTTATCAGAACTCACAGATAAAACAAAAGTAATAAAAAGATTGTGTTAAAATATTACATTTAATTTTACCTAAAATATAAATTAAAATAAGGCATAAGAAAAACTTTGAGACCACAATACATATATGGAAAACTGACCACTGAAAGATGCAAATAATTCATACAATATAAGCTTTAATATATAAATTAAATGTCATTTCATCAGCTGTTAGTCACATCAGTCTAAACTTTACCTTATATATTAAAATATTAAAAAGCTAAAAAACATCATTGCAATATAGATTCAATATGGGAAAATACATATTTGTGGCTTTTATACACAATCTAAATTAATCCATTCTATACAATAGTTTTCCAAAATATAAACGGCACTTTACATGCAAGAGAACATACCAGGCTGGGTGTCCTAATATAATTTAATATAGAGGAAAATAAAGAGAAAACACCTTTTTATTAACAAGACAGTTACACAGTGGAGGTGGAATGTAGAATAAGATTTTGCCTTAACACAATCTTGGGTAAGAGTAAAGAAATATGAAAAAGGACAATTTCTACTACTTTCAATTAGCATTTTTTAAATTGAAGAATACTGTGATTTTATATTTTCTAATTGTATCACAAACAGAAAACATGGAAGGTAGGGGAGAAAGCATGATCCCCTTTATGAATTTTAAACATCAGCCCTGCCGCCTATGGGCTGCATTTAGGCTCCTTTCCTGTTGACAGTTTCCTAAATTATTTCTGCCACTCTTGAGTTGCGCATCAGTAATCAGATGAATTTCCCAGACTTCTTTATGCCATTGTGTAACCATAGCTGCCACAATGTAATGCCACAAGAAGTCTGTCCTTGAGTATTTCTTTACTTGGGTATTCAGGTAACTTGAGCATGTTGATGCTTTAAAAGAAAAATATACCACCATTAAATGGGAAATCTATGAAATTTCTGATTGTTTTATCTAGCAGTGAAAACACTACTCAAAATTAACATAAAACCACCCTCTCAAATTTGCATTCAAATTGGAAAACCCTGAAGTAGTATTTAAAAAGAAAAAAAACAAAAAACTGCTGCATTGCAGTTTCCTTTAGCATGCAAATGTAGTGGAATAAAATAAGTTCCTTTCAGCCTAAAATAAATAAGCAATAAGGGAATTTAGTTTGAAGTGATGGTGTAACTCAGTGATACTTATGACAGTATAACTTCAGTGATACTTGAACTACATTCAATTAAATTATAGGTAGTTTCCTCAAATATTTTCCCTACCAAAAAAGGGACGGGCAAGGGATTATGTTGGTACTTATTTATCAGTGATTCCAAAATGCTGAAAACAGGTTACTGTTGAGGTTTTCCGGAAATCTCAATGCAGCAGTCGTCAGACCTTTAATCTTTCAAAATTAATCAAGACACTTCACAATGCATTTAAATAAACAATTTAACATACCATGTGCTTGAAGTTGGTAGGAGATTTGGGGTATATGGCACAGCAGCAATTGTAAAGTTCTGCAATCCACTTCCACCCATGATATTAGCAAATCCACCATGTGGGACCCTGGAACTAAGAGTTCATATCTTAGTAAGTTGTAATCATGAAACAAAAATCTTTGTGATAGATAAAATATATTCAACTCTAGGGCACTGACAAGGTGACATTTTTGGTTCTGCAAAACTCCAGCTCATTATTAAAAGATACTTTGTGGCCAGTTAACAAGCTTCCATGGAGACTCTCCTCCACATTTCTATAAGCCATACTATGCTTTCAACTGGCCATTGCACATACCTCTATTATTGCACATAGCATACTGCATGTACAATTGTTTTCTTCTGTGTGTCTCTCCCTACTCAACTGGGACTAATTTGAGGACCCAAATGTGTGTCATATCTGTATTTGTACCCCTGGGGTTAGCAAAATGACTGGCATCTAACATTCATTCATTAGATATCTGCCAAATACATGAATGTTTGCTTGATTAATTCAAGCAATATAGAGGCTCGTAGACATAATCCAAACAATTTCCTACATGTGAAAAATATCCAGGGTCTGATGGGGTTCAGGGCAGGCCATCCCCAAATATGCCACTTAGGCATACTAATTATTTCAAATTAAAGCTACTTAAAAACAACCAGTGCAAAAAGGACACTTTAACCTTCCTCTGTCTCCCTGAAAGCAGGAAATAAATCTCCCATGTGAAAGGTACTCTCCCTGTACCAGAAGGTAAAGAAACATCCTATGACCAGAGATAGGGAATTCAGGGCTGAGAAGGCTATAGAAACAAACCTCATTACTTCTTCACCAATTTACTATCCTAAGCATAAACTTCTTTGTCTTTTCAATTCTTCAAAAATGTATTGTCTCTTTGTCTAAAAGGTGTAAATCCTGCTTACTTTGGTCACTTCTCTGAGACTCATATTTCTATAAGCTCCAAAACATATGGATTAAATTTGTTTTCTACCTGTTAATCTGTCCATGTGAATTTAATTCTTAGACCAAGAAGAATAACTTTAAAAGGAAAATTTTTTCTCCCCAACAGGTCACAGTGTTTTTGTTTTGTTTTGTTTTTCACTGTTTTTTCTGTTCCAAAGATTCACAATATCAGATGTATTTCTTTTTTAATGTCACCTAACATAAACATGACAAGACCACATTCAAATTCGAAAACCCCAACAAAATGCATAAAGAGTACTAGAAAATTTAATCTTGGGTACATGGCTACAGAGAATATAATTGCAACTTCCTAAATTCTATTGTTCACATTTGAAAGACATTATTTCAAATTAGCTTTTGTATGTATCATGATTAAACAAACTGATCCTGTAAAACATTTTGTTTTTAAACTGAGATGCTATGGTGTTTTTAAAATAAGAATGATGACCAAAAAAAAAAAAAATTTAATGTATAGGTACTAAAGGTATACTCAGAAGTCTGACTAGTATTAGAAATGTCTTCTAACATAGTATTCTTAGTACAAAGCATAATTCAGTTCATTTAAAAAAAAAAAAAAAAAAACTGTTGAACCTTAAATAGCCAAAACAATCTTGAAAAAGAAGAATAAAGTTGGAGGTTTCACAGTTCCTGATTTCAAAACTTAAACTACAAAGCTATGGTTATGAGAACAATGTAGCACTGGCATAAAGACAGATATACAGAAATGGAATAGAATATCCCAAATAAATTCTTGCATATATGGCCAAATGATTTTCAACTACAGTCCTAACATTCAATGGAGACAGTGTGTGCAGGGGGAGAGGGAAAGGGAGAGGAAAAGAGAATCTCAAGCGGACTCCCCGCTGAGCATGGAGTCCAACATGGGCTCTCAATCTCACAACCCCGAGATCATGACCTGAGCCAAAATCACGTCGGATGCTTAACCGACTGAGCCACCCAGGCACCCCTAGGATGACCATTTTATTTATTTTATTTTTTTTATTTTTTTATTTTTTTTAAAGATTTTATTTATTTATTTGAGAGAGAGAGAATGAGAGAGAGCACATGAGAGGGGGGAGGGTCAGAGGGAGAAGCAGACTCCCTGCAGAGCAGGGAGCCCGATGCAGGACTCGATCCAGAGACTCCAGGATCATGACCTGAGCCGAAGGCAGTCGCTTAACCAACTGAGCCACCCAGGCGCCCCTAGGATGACCATTTTAAAGAAAAAATACAAAAATTAAAAAAACAAAAAACAAACAAACAAAAAAAAACAGAACACAGTAAGTATTGGAAAGGATATGTAGAAACTGGAACGCTTATGCATTGCTGGTGGGAATGTAAAATTTACATCAGCTGTGGAAAACTGTATGGCTGTTTCTCAAAAAACAAACACAGAATTAGAGTATATAGCCCAAAGAATTGAAAACAGAGACTAAAAAAGATTATTTGTACATCCATGTTCATAGCAGCATTATCCACAAAAGCCAAAAGGTAGAAGCAACTCAAGTGATCATACATGGATGAAGGAATAAGCAAAATGTGGTATATACATACAGTGGATTATTATTTATCCTTAAAAAAGGAAGGAAATTCTGACATATGCTACAATGTGGATGAACCCTGAGGACACTAGGCTGAGTGAAATAAGCCAGTCACAAAATGACAAATGATGTATGGTTCCATTTCTATGAAGTACCTAGAGTAGTCAAATTCATAGAGACAGAAAATAGAATGCTGGTTGCCTAGGGCTGGAGGGAGGGAGTATGAAGAGTTAGTGTTTAATTGGTAGAGTTTCAGCTGCAGAAGATAAAAAGGTTTGGGAGCTGGATAGCGGTGATGGTTGCACAACAATGTGGATGTGCTTAATGTCACAGAACTGTACTTAAAAATGGTTAAAATGTTAAATGTTATGTACTTTCTGCCACATACACTATAAAAACTGTGGGAAAATGGACCAAAATTTTCTGTTTAAAATCATAAATGATGGGAGCTTGGGTGGCTCAGTCGTTAAGCATCTGCCTTCAGCTCAGGTCATGATCCCGGGGTCCTGGGATCGAGCCCCGTGTCGGGCTCCCTGCTCAGCGGGAAGCCTGCTTCTCCCTCTCCCACTTCCCCTGCTTGTGTTCCCTCTCTCGCAGTGTCTCTGTCAAATAAATAAATAAATCTTTAAAAAATATAAAATCATAAATGATATGTATACATTCACAGGGGAAAAAAATAACAATCCAATATAAATAAATCTCTAAAAAAGAGCAGTTTTCTTTTATAGCTGGGAAGTTGTTTGGTTGCTCTTAAATGCTTTACTGATGAAATGCCTGAGCTTACCTTAGAAATCCAAGTGAATATTAAAAGTCTTGTTAATAAACACTAATTGCATGAGCAATTCCTACCTGGGGCAAAAGAATAGCTAAAGAAGATCTGGACGTGTGTGTAAACTGAAATAAAATTCAACATTAGTCTATGCCTATTAAAAAGGCAACCAAAAATGAAAAGGGATAAAAAGCCAAGCCGTTCTGAATTTCCTGTAGAGGTAGAATTTAAAAGTAAGTACACCACTTTATCAGGATAAGATGAGAAAATGAGACTTGATACCGATTCTTACACAAATTAAATACAGTATTTCAACATCTGAATGATCAATCTAATGTTTTTCATGTCACCAAATTTTGAAAAATAAGCTTAAAAATCTAAAGATTTCCCAATTTTAAGATCTAAATTAAAATTATACTGTAAACTGATATTCACAAACAATCTCTGAAACTTTATTCCTCTTCTTCTAAACTACAAACAAATATGACTTGGCTCCGTACTTGAATAATCAGTGAATCTTAAGATCATGGCTCATCAAGCTTAAGTATGTATGAGAAAAATAAATGAAATGGTCTTTGGTTGAATATTATGACACTTGGATTATACAATGTAAAATTACAGTCAATAAAATGACATACTTCTATTTTATACACAAAGAAATCATCAAGTCTGATCTTCATTGTTCTTAAGGGGTAACGAAACAATAGCGTACGTAGTAAGTCATTTAATTAAGACGGTCTTATAGACCAACAAAATAATGTTACACCATAAAACACTTAAAAATTACTTTTGGCATTGATTCTTGGTTCTAATAACTGGAACACATTTGACTTTTCAGTAAGGTTGCACTAAACTAAACTATGGACACAGAGTAAGGCAGATTTTAATATCTAAATATAAACAGATAATCAGAATTTTCCAGAAAGTGCTATTGAAAAAAAAAAATACAAACTAAGTTCAGAATGGCAAATACTATACCTACACTTAAGCCTAATTAATCGAAAGTTAAGGTTTAAAAAGACTTAAAATTTACTCAGTCTGAATTCAAAACAAGGGCTCTGTAGACTTAAGTGTTGAAAGGTGGCTTCTTTGGCACGATGGGAAAGCTTAGCTCTGTGTTGTTCCCCTCAGCTTCCTTGGCTTCTATTTTTTACTCACATCCCTCACCTCAGTTTAATTAAGGATTCACAAGCTACACTTCATGTCCAGTTAAATAATAAACAGTGCAATTCTTTTCAGTACTGCTAACAATGACTATATGATTGACCTGGGAGAGGCACTCTGTATTACTAATACAAGAGCTTTTTATTCTACAAGAGCAGCAACTTAACAGACATTTTTAGTACCAGAGAACTTGAGTAATTGTAATTGTTATCTGCACTTTAAAAGACTCATACCAACCAAATCATGGTGGTGGGGATACAATAACCCATTAAATGGTGTTTAGATATAAATCATTTAGAAAATAGTAAGAGCCCTACCTCAATACATAAACCAAAATAAAATCCAGATGGCTTAAAAATTGGAAAGTAAAAACAGGAACTATAAAAAGTTAACAGAAAAAAAAATGTAGATAAACATATAATCTTGGGAGTGGGGAAGGATTTATAAAAACCACAAAGAAAAGTACTGATACTCAACTTACAAAATTAATACTTTGATTTTATAAATTTTATAAAGTAAATTTATAATTGAAAATACATGGAAATCTGCATATTTAACTTAATGAAGTTAAAAGGCAAATGATAAACTGGGAAAATTATTTGCAGAGTTAATGTCCCACATAAATAACATTTAGAACTGAATTTTTTAAAATGACAATAGGGGCACCTGGGTGGCTCAGTCATTTAAGCATCTGGCTCTTGATTTCAGCTCACGTCATGATCTCTGGGTCATGAGATCAAGCCCTGTGTCTGACTCCATGCTCAGCGGGGAGTCAGCTTGGGATTCTCTCCTTCTCCCTCTTCCTCTCCACCCGCCCCTCCTCCGGCTCTCTCTCTCAAATAAATAAATCTTTAAAAATAAATAAATAAATGACAATAGAATGCATAAAAATTAAGACAGGCAATAAAAATAAAAATAAATACATAAGAATTATATAAATAAAAAATTATATAAAAATAGAAATGAGGGCGCCTGGGTGGCTCAGTCAGTTAAGCATCTGCCTTCGGCTCAGGTCATGATCCCAGGGTCCTGGGTTCAAGCCCCACATCGGGCTCCCTGCTTGGCGGGAAGCCTGCTTCTCCCTCTGCCCCTCCTCCCTGCTTGTGCTCTCGCTGTCTCTTATGCTCTCTCTCAAATAAGTAAAATCTTCAAAAAAAAAAAAAAGAAAGAAAAGAAAAAGAAATGATTACATCCTGTACTGATGGAGTAAAAGGAATAGGCTCTCTCATTCCCTGTTGATAGGAGTACTGGTATCTTTCTGAAGGGTAAATGAACAATATGTATCAGGTTATAAAAATTTATATACTTTCGTATCCAAAAATTTCCCTCCTAAGAATTTTTGCTATATAAATAATCAAACTAGCCCACAAGTGTATAAGTGCAAGAATTCCTTATTTGTTTAGCATTATTTATAAGCAGGAAAATTTAGCAACGAAGGACAGTATCAATGAAGGAAGGTCCATAAACTGAAGAATAGGTAGCCATGAAAAAATCAGATCTATAAATGGAACAATTTTTAATAATATATGGCTAAATTCAAAAGTTATAAAAGAGGAACAATGTTTTTAAAAAGTAGAAATTTAGGGCATTTGGCTGGCTCAGTTGGAGAGGCATGAGATTCTTGTTCAGGTCATAAGTTTGAGCCCCAGGTTGGATGTAGAGATTACTTAAATAAACTTAAAAAAAGAAAGTAAAAAAAATTTATGTATGTGGGAAAAATTCTGGAATCTCAGACACTTGAGATTAGAAGTGATTTTTTTATTGAAATTATCTAATCCTCCTACATAGAATATATAATTTTTAATTCTTTTCATTAAATTACCCAAATCTCTGGGTATTTCTTGGCATTAAGAAGCCAAAAAAAACATAACACAACACTAAAACAAGGTTTTCTTTCATATCTTTAGCCTATAATCTGTGAATATTCATGTTCTCTCTTCTTTTTTAAGATTTTATTTTTAAGTAATCTCTACACCCAACATGGGGCTCAAACTTACAACCTCAAGATCAAGAGCCTTATGCTTTCCCAACTGAGCTAGTCAGGTACCCTGAATGAATATTCATGTTTTATTTATTGTTTAAATTTAGATTATAGTGTGACACCAACTATTTTTCTAATTATGTAGCTAAAGGACTTAGAAAATAAAGCAAAATGTTAAATTATTATCTCTGAATAGTGGAATTACTTAATGAATTTTCATTTTCTTCTATCTATATTCTTCATTTTTCAAATTTTCTATAATGGTTATGGACTACTTTTAAGATAAGAAAATACCGGACTTTAAATTACATATATATTTTATTGGGGCTCCTGGGTGGCTCAGTCGTTAAACGTCTGCCTTCGGCTCAGGTCATGATCCCAGGGTCCTGGGATCGAGCCCCACATCGGGCTCCCTGCTCAGCGGGGAGCCTGCTTCTCCCTCTCCCACTCTGCCCTGCTTGTGTTCCCTCTCTCACTGTCTCTGTCAAATAAATAAATAAAATCTTTAAAAAATAAATAAATAAACATATTTTATAGAGAAATACACTCACAATTATGTTTTTAAAATAGAAAAAATAGAGAAGTAAATACACAAATTGTTTATAATAGTTATTGCTGACAGGGAGTGGTATTCCTTATTTGTTTTAATTTTATGTGTGTTCCAACTTTCCTAGAAGAACCATGTACATTTATAATGGAACAAATGAACTATATTTCCATAAAGAGGAGGGCACAGATGAAATTCTAAGATACTAAGAATGAAAATCAGATTTTTTTTAAACATCTTTCAGAAATGTAACTTAAAGGAGGTTAAAATCATCTAGTTTTCTAGTATCTGTGATATTTAATCAGTCCAAAAGTAGACTTTTCAAAGATATGTGGTATCACAAATTATTTTTTAGGCCATGAATCTTGAAATTTTAAAATCTGGTAAGAGGGGCGCTTTGGTGGCTCAGTTGTTAAGCTTCCGACTCTTGGTTTCTGCTCAGGTTATGATCACAGTCAGGGTTGTGGGATCAAGCCCCACATCAGGCTCTGCACTCAGCACAGAGTATGCTTGGGATCCTTTTCCTCTCCTTCTGCCCCCCACAATAAATAAATAAAATCTTTTAAAAAATTGGTAAAAACTGGAGAAAAACAGCTGAGTACGGATATTATATATGTCATGCGTGCGTGTGTGTGTGTTGTCCAGCAACACACAAATATTAAAAATCTGGCACTACCATTGATTTACCTACAGAATGAAAAGATTACCAAATTATAAAATACAATATATATGCTGACTGTCCTGATTGGAACAGTTTATTTTTTTATACATTAATATACATTAAATAAACATTTGAGCACTACCACAGATTTTATCGTTAATGGCTAAATAAATCTTTAATACCTAAAAAATGGAAAGGGAGGTGGAAACTGACAATTCCAAGTAATAATGCATTTTGGTTGTTTAAGCCATCAAAACTGCAACACATTAAATTCTTTCCACATTAGCATAAAAACACTTCTTACCTGCCAGTAACAAACTGCAAGAGAAGAACTCTCTCCTCTGGAGTAATGTCTTCCACAACTTCCCAGAACCACTAACAACAACAAAAAAATTGTAATTGTAGACAGAGTAATTGTAGACTTCTTAATACCCAAGAAATATGTAATATTCATAAACATATTTTATTCTATGAAACTCATTTATCAAAAATGCTTTCATACAAAGCTTTCATATGCAATATTCCCAGGAGAAGAATTTAGGGGAAAATTTCACTTTGTTAATTAATGTAGGTTTTCATCCAATAGTGCTGAAAAGCTTATAAAATTAAATGGCAAACTTAACTTCATCCTAAGCTCTGGAGAGATTTTACCTGAATAACTGGATCTTCTCTTTCATAGCCACTTGTGTATTCTGTATTTCTTATCCAATCGCTCACATCAATTTCTGGCATGCCAGAAAGCAGTAGCTCCTTTGGGGAAGAAGAAAAGTATTTCATTAATCTTCATTAGGAAAAAAAAGCTATTACAATAAAATAGTAAATTTGCCTTAATTAGAAACTAATCCCATGTAAAACTGATTTATTTTTGTGACAGTTTCTGCATGTCATCAATAACAAGAACTCTTCATATTGATAATCTCAAATATTGCTGAGATGTGGAAACGTCTCCACACGATACAATTTCATTAAAACATGAGACAAATAAACACATGCAACAAGTTTACATTTGCAACAATTTTATGAATGTTATTATATTTGGTTTATGTTTAATTGTATGAATTTGTTAAATTCTAAAGAGGCCACATATGCTCAACATATGAAAATGATAACAAAGACCTGAATAAGTCCTGGGTTAATAAGCAAAGGAAAAAATCATCAAGAAACTCCAGTCACTAGGAAAAAGAAGTAATATAATAAAAAGAGGTAATATAATAAAAATAGTTGTTGTTTTAAAAAAAAAAAAAACAGAACAGATTCAGGCCTTTCAAGAACTCTATTTTGGAATGATTTGGATCCTCTAAAGCCAAAATTCCCCAGTGTGAGAAAAAAATGCAATTTCCTAATGACTTTTGGTAGTCTTTTTTTATTAATGTGAAGATCATCAAACACAGTATTAATCCAATAAATAAAAATGAAATGAAGAATGTCAAAAATACTTACCATTATGTTTTCCAAGAGAAAAGAGAACATGGAAAGAGCTTGTCCAAATGGCTCAAATGAGCCCATATCTCACGACTGGATGTGTTTACACAGACAGATAAGGCAATGACTATACTACACTTAACCAAATACTGACAACCCAGATCAGAAGAGTTTGGTGTCACAGACACAGATACAGTGTGGTTCAAAATCACGTCTCCTACAACAACTACTCATGCATACACCTGACTAGTACAGAAGTGTGCTCTGAAGAAAATTAATGAAGGCTAGTAAGAGGCTCTGACAACTCTTGTAGTTTCTAAGATCTATTCAGAGTCTACAAGGTTCTCCCTTTTCCAACATATCTGAAGCTGGATTTTCTTCATTTAGTTCAAGCAAACAACATATTACAACTGATTATATGTAGAAGGAGATATGAGAACCTACTTGTCTTCTATTAAGTAGATATTAAACCTACAAAAATGTAAAATACCACTCTTCTCACTATTTTTAGCTTTATCCTGGAAAATGCAATTTTCAATCTTTAAATGCTATTCATATTAATATGTAATGGATTGTTATTTCTACATTAAGTAAATATTTTACATTTTTGTTTTAATTTCAAATGCAATATATATCAATATAACGCACATGAACAAAAACGCTTGTTGTAAGGGTGTCCTAAAGCCAAAAGGTTTGAGAACTGCTGGCCTAGGGTATATTTTAATCCTCCTTTCCATAGTATTATAAAATACTTTTACTAGATGGACCTTCTGATTGTCTCCATTTTAACAATCCAAATACATTCTCCACCATTCTTTGCACTATTCTGAGCCCCAGGAGACCAATTCTTGCAGACTGGCTTTCTTGCCTATCAGCTTTAGGTTGGGCTCCATCACTGGGAAACAGGCAGGATTCTGGAGGTGAGGATATTTCCTGCTCCCACTTTGCTTCAGCACATCTTTGCAGTAGCCATGTATCCTCAACTATAGCTATTATCAGATTCCCCCTCATTGATACTTCAGGCTCTCACTGGGTCCTCGCAATACAATAGCCCCCCACTCTTACCCACAATTTCGCTTTCTGTGGTCTCAGTTACCGCAGTCAACTGTGGTCCAGAAGCAGATGATCCTCCTTCTGACATACTGTCAGAAAGTTAATAGTAGCCTAACGCTAGGTCATGATATAGGCTATGTCATTCCCCTCACATCATCTCATCACATAGACATTTTATCTGACATCATCAGAACGAGGGTGAGTACCACACAATAATATATTTTGAGAAACCATATTCATATAACTTTTATTATAGTACATTGTTATAATTGTTGTTATAAATATTATCAGTTTTTATTATTATTGTTGTTAATCTCTTACTATGCCTAATTTGTAAATTAAACTTACCCTAGGTATGCATATTTAGGAAAAAACATAGTATACAACATTCAGTACTATCCATGGTTTCAGGCATCTACTGGGGGTGTTGGAACAGATTCCCTCTTGATAAGGGGGCACTACTGTAATTCCTCCACCTGTCTCTTCAATTCTATGGATGATAAAGCTTTCCACAATTGCTAGTCTCTGGATGCCTCCCTATACTCTTGTTATTCTTAACACTGCCACACCTCTGTAATAGCCCCTTTGTTAAAGTTTCGATCTGAGCCATCTGGGGAAATTCTGTTCCCTGGCAAGACACTGATACAGATCTGCCTAAAGGGAGTAAGGGATGAATTTTACACATTTCTTACAAGCCATGAGAGTTTGTTTAATCCTCTTCCCTTCTAGACTGAAGATAAGCTTTTAATAATATTAAGTATGCTTTCATTATTAATAATTATGAATAAAAATGACTGAGACTATATTCTCTCAAGAAATTTGAAGCATTTCATGAATATCATATTATGATTTTTGTGAAGAGGATGAAAGATCTTTATTATCCCACTTAACACCTGGGCAAAAAAAAAAAAAATTATTAAACTGACTAAAAACAAGTAGATGAAATGGAATTCCACAATCAAAAGAACATACAGCAAGAAGATTTCAAGTCCCAATCAATAATTGTTTTTTAAAAATATGACAAAATAAATGAATTAGTCTGCTGGCAATGGCTATAACATATAAATCCCACGCGAATGGCCAGCAATGGAGCCCTGCAAATGTTCATAGGCATTAGCTTACCCAGTATTCATATGGCTCAATGTGTTAATACCAGATGCACAATAGCTTAGATGCCTGTGCCAACTTTTTAAAAAAGTTTCCTATCCTAATGTAGCACAGCCCTTTCCTATGAAAGACATAAAGTCATACAAAAGGTTCTAAAACCAAGTCCCATTTATACTTATGCCTCTGAGAGACAGTTTGGCAATACTGATGAAGACAGACCAGGCTCTAGGTCACAGAACATGGGTTCCCAGTCTGGCTCTAACACATACTCTATGAACTGGAGGAAGTTCTGTACCTTTTTTGGATTAGTTTTCCTCATCTATAAAATGAGAAAATTATACTTATATCAGAGGTCTGTTGTAAAAATTTTAAAAGTTAATAAATATAAAGTGCTTGGCAAATACTGCGGTTTTTTTTTTTTTTAAAGATTTTATTTATTTATTTGAGAGACAGAATGAGAGAGAGAGAGCACAAGAGCGGGGAGGGTCAGAGGGAGAAGCAGACTCCCTGCCGAGCAGGGAGCCCGATGCGGGACTCGATCCTGGGACTTCAGGATCATGACCTGAGCCGAAGGCAGACGCTTAACGACTGAGCCACCCAGGCGCCCAAATACTGCGTTTTTAATAATAATTTTCATCACTGCATAAATCAGGATTATGCTGACAACACTGCTTTTCCCAAATAATCCCTCCATCTCAATCAGCTCAACGTAGTAAAGCCAGAGTCTAAGAAAGATGAGGAATCCTGACCTAACTTCTAATAAAACCACAACTGAAGACTTAACTGTAGCAAACCTAAATATGAAAGATAAAAGAATAAAGAACGCTTTTAGAAGAAAACATGGGGAAACACCTTCATGACCTTGGAATAAGAAACAGGTTCTAAAACACAAAAAAGATCCATTCATTAAAAAAAGAAAAAACAGGGGCGCCTGGGTGGCTCAGTTGGTTAAGCGACTGCCTTCGGCTCAGGTCATGATCCTGGAGTCCCGGGATCGAGTCCCGCATCAGGCTTCCTGCTCGGCGAGGCGCCTGCTTCTCCCTCTAACCCTCCCCCCTCTCATGTACTCTTTCTCTCTCATTCTCACTCTCTCAAATAAATAAATAAATCTTTAAAAAAAAAAAAAGAAAAAACAAGTAATAAACTGAACTGTGTTAAAACTAAAAACTTTTATTCACTAAAAGATAACAGAGCAGAAAATATTCACAATATATAAATAATAAACACTCCTATAAAGAATCCTACAAATCAGTAACAAAAAACCAGAAAACACAATAGAAAAATGGACAAATTACCTGAGCAAACACTTTAAAAAAAGAGTACAAGTGGCCAATGAACACATAAACACACTAGGGAAATGAAACACCACTACTGATCCACAAAAATGGTAAAAATGAAAAAGAAAATATCAAGTACTAGTGAAGATATGGAATACCCAGAACTCTCATACCTATTGGTGGGAATATAAACTGACACACCACTTAAACTATTTGCAAATATCTATTATAATACAATAAATGTACACTCTATGTCCCAGCAATTCCACTTCAAGAATGCATACATATATCCTTCTAAAGACATGTACTAGAATGTTTGTAATAGCACTATTTCAAATAACCTGAAGCTGAAAAGTACCCACCAAATGTTCATCAACAATAGAACAGACCTCTCTCTCTCTACATATATATATACACACACACATACACTGACAAAATGAAATACTATAATACAATAAAAATGAACAAATTACAACATCAATAATACGTACGATTCTCACAAAAAGTTGAGCTAAGGAAGGCAGATCTATTCTAGGTGACTATTCCACTTACATTTCGTTCAAAAATGGGAAACCTAATCTATGGTATTTTTAGAACTCAGAAGGGGAAGCCCGGGTGGCTTAGTCCATTAAGCATTGGACTCTTGTTTTTGGATCAGGTCAAGATCTCAGGGTCATTAGATGGAGCCCCACGTTGGGCTCCGTGCTCAGCAGAGAGTCTGCTGGAGATTCTCTCTCTCCCTCTGCCCCTCCCCATTCTTAGGTTCTCTCTAAAAAATAAATAAATAAAATCTTAAAGAAAAAATAGACTGATGAATCACTGAACTCTACCTCTGAAACTAATAATACACTATGTGTTAATTAACTGAATTTAAATAAATGTAAAAACAAGAAAAATAATAAAATAATGTTAATGGGAAAAAAAAAGTCTGAAGAGCAGTTCCCCATGAAGAGGGATAGTGACTGGAAAACGACAGGAGTGGACATCTGGGGTGCTAGGATTTCTCTGTTTCTTGATCTGGGTGCTGGTTTTATGGGTGTAGTCAGTCTGTAAAAATTCATCAAACTATACATTTATGATGTATATACTTTTCTCTACATACATTGTAAATCGATACCATAAAACCCAGCAGTATCAGTAAATTAGGAGGCAAAGTTTTTGTCAATTATTACATTGTTGCTATGTTATTTTACACAAAGGTCCAGAAAATAATGTAAAATTCTCTGTTTTGAACGTCACAAGGCCAATTTAATATAAGTATAGTACAGGAAAAAGTCAGCTTTCAATCATGTTTAATAATAGTTCATAAGTTTTTAAATGCTAAAAATAACTTATTGCTATGCAAAAACTAGACAAGTCTATACTAAACAAAACCATTAATCTTAAGCCTAAAAATACAAGCAAAAAAAAAACCCCTCAAAACTGACATTTAATGAAACTAAGTCACAATGGACTTCAAAATTAACTTGCAAATTTTATTCACTACTATACTAAGATATACTATGAATGATAAGCCAAAAATACTGGTATATTATGTAAAATTAAGAGGTATAAACCAGTGTACTTATTCATATAGTAAAGTGAAAAGCATAGGGTAAAACTAATTTTATAGGAAAGAATAAAAACCAAAGGATACTTTTCCATTGATCTAAAATTTATTATTCTAAATTACAATTTTTTAAATAAAAAATTAGCTATACTCTATTTAAAACAGTGGGGGTGCCTGGGTCTGGGTGGCTCAGTCAGTTAAGCATCTGCCTTTGGCTCAGGTCACAATCCCAGGGTCCTGGGATTGAGCCCCACGTTGGGCTCCCTGCTCAGTGGGGAGTCTGCTTCTCCCTCTCTCTCTGCCTCTGCTCATGTGCTCTCTCTCTCTCTCAAATAAATAAAATCTTTTTAAAAAAATACTGTGTTTAATTAAGGAGTTAGACAACTCAAGAGTTTGAAAATAATTTATTACCAATCATAAGAGAGAAAAAGGATATGAGGGAAAATGTAAACATAAAGCATATAAAATTAGAAATCCTGTTAACTCATAGTAAAAGGCAGGCAAATTAAAAGTGCAAAACACTTATCAGAAACTAGAGGCTGACAGAGGACTCCACACAGATTTAAAATGGAAAATGACAATTATATATATGGTAAATAAGAAGCTAGAGAAAATTAAACAAATACCATAAGAAAAACCCCCTAATTCGTCTTTTCGGAATGACAAGAAGTTAGTAAGTTATCATTATCTTGTACCTCATATGGTCAAATAAAAAATTCACAAGTACAGTTGATTCTTGCTTGAATAATGCAGGGGTTAGGGACTCTGACCCCATGCAGTCAAAATCCACGTGTAACATTTGAATTCCCCCAAAACTTAACTATTAATAGGCTACTGTTGGCCAGAGGCCTTACTGGTAACAAACAATAAACATATTTTGTATGTTCTATGTATTACACATATCCTATTCTTAGAATAAGGTAGACTAGAGAAAAGAAAATATTATTAACAAAATCAAAAAGTGTCTGGGGTGGCTCAGTTGGTTGAGTATCTGACTTGGTCTGGGCTCAGGTCATGCTCTCAGGATTGTGAGACTGAACCCTGCTTTCGGCTCCACGCTTGGTGTAGAGTCTGCTTGAGATTCTTTCCCCTCTTCCTTCTCCCTCTCCCTCTGTTCCTCCCCAATTTGCATGCACGTGCCCGCTCTCTCTCTCAATAAATAAATCTTTAAAAAAAAAGAAAAAAAAATCAAAAGGAAGAGAGAAAATTTACAGTGTTATACTGTAAAACATCCATGTTTAAGTTTGAACCCACACAGTTCAAACACGTGTTGTTCAAGGGTTAACTGTAATATGATTATTGCTTTTGAGAAGACTGGCCTTCAACATCTCCCATGTAAAATACTTTGAAAATGTACTCCATTTTTGTTTTCATTTCACACTAAGGAATTGTTACTCTGGTTATTAAGCTTAAGAGAAGTACAATCACAAATCTTGTAAGAAATCTCTAAACATGAACATTAAACCATAATGTCTTATTATACATTATTTTATCATAGTACTCCAAAATTATTTCTGAATTATAGCAACTGGAGTTTTGTGTTGTTTTGTAACCACAAATGAACTGATGTTTTTCCTTACCAATTCATATTCATCAAAAAGCTGTATGAGGGAAGGTGGAATGAACATATGAAAGCCCTGTAAAAAAGCATTGATCTGAGGCTGAATGGCTCTTGTCATTCGAAGTTCAGTAACAAGCTGAACATACTCCGCCTATTAAAAAAAAAAAAAAAAGATGATTTTTTTCAATTTCACATACTTAAGATATTGTTGATATGATCATTCCTCATTTAAGAGGTAAAGGTTTGGAATTAATTTGGCACCATCATTCAAATATCTCAGTAAACCCATAATCTACCAATCACTAACTACTTAGGCCAAAATCCTAGGAATCAATCACCCATGATTTTTCTCACATGCTGTATCAGTGAGTGCTATCAGAACTACCTCCAAAAAACATTCTCAATCCGACCCTGTCTCACCATCTCCACTACTACTACCCTGGTCCAAGCCATCATCATCACCTTCACCTGGATTACTGTAACATGTGGTGTCCCAGTTTCCATTTTTGTCTCTGTACTGCTTCTTCCATACCACCAAGTGATCTTTTAAATATATAAATATATATTTTACATATAATTTCATATATAATTCAGATCACATCACTCCTGCTCAAAACCCTACAGTGAGGGGTGCCTGGGTGGCTCAGTCACTTAAGCACCTCTCTCCCTCCCTAAAACAAAACAAAACAAAACAACTCATTGACTTAAGTAAAAAACAAATTATAAGGCCCTAAATGATCCAGCCTTTCTTTGCTCTCTCATCTCACTTCTTTCTTCTCTCCCCCTTGTTCATTCTCTCTATTCCCCAAACATAAGCTTGTTCAGGCCTCAGTGTCTATACTTCCTCATGTCTCTGACTCAACTATCTCATTAGAATGTAACCTCTCTGCAGGCAAGGGCTCTGTTTTGTTTTCCAGTATATATTCCCAGCTCCTAAAAAACTGGCTGCCACTTTGTAAATGTTTAACAAATACTGGATGAATGCATACATTCAGCAAGTGCATTTAATACAGACCTAGAACTTGATAAAATGGGTCACTTAAGCATAGTTATTTGATTCTGAATTAAGGTAAACTATTTTTACACATGTCATTTTAAAATACATCATCACAGAAAATAGTGTCACTTAAAATTTAACTGGTAATAAAGAATATATTTTGGCTCAGACAAGAATCAATTATTATATTTATCAATCAACTCTATCAATTGTTATCATTTATATATTTTAAATTATATCTAAGTGAAATTTTGTGACTTAAAAGCAATATGCTGTATATAGTTCTTACCTCCCAGGTATGAATGTTCTAAAGAGAGTAGAGAAAGCCAATTTTAGGTTCCTTCCTTTATTTTTTGAGGGGGCACTAATCTGAAACTCTGCCACCTCCCACTTCCTAACTCTACACCGGGGGGAAAAAACCCACAAGTACTGAGCTAGAAAGTTATATATAACCACTGGCTATGAATTCTCCATCCATGTCAAAGCTATAGAAGTGTCATGGTGGCTTCCCCATAGTTCTCCCCAAGCCCCACATAGCCCCTTGTGCAATCTAGCGCAGGGAAAGCTGTCATCTCTGCTATTCAGTCTACTCCCACGCCCAAATCACATTCCCTACCACCCACAAGTTTTTCCTCCACTGTACAGGAATTATCAGTTACTACATTTAGGTAGTTACCAGAGAGAGGGAGACAAAAATGTGTGCCAAACAATCAAACAGAAACATAAACTAGATTTTCACATCCAAGAAATAATATATATAGCACACTTCCAAGTGATAACCAGCAGTGATTTCAATATTAGCACATCATTATCTTTTACTTTATGTCTGCTCTACCTAAACTTACTCAACTGCTACAATTTTTCTGCTCCACTTATTCACTATTGTTTAAGATGCTATATGAGACCCTATGTTCCCTTAGTAAGAACAGCTTTTTCCCAAAAGGTTTTGCTCTTAGAATCTTATGGTACTATTCAACAATCATTGTTCAAGACCTTAAATTATGAAGCATAAAAGTAAAAGATTTGCGGGCACCTGTGTGGCTCAGTTGGTTAAGCATCCAACTCTTGATTTCAGCCCAGGTCATGATCTCAGGGTCGTGAGATCTAGCCCCGTGTCGGGCTCCACACTGGGTGTGGAGCCTGCTTAAGATTCTCTCTCTCCCTCTCCCTTTGCCTCTGCCCCTCTCCGCCCTTCCCCCACCATTCAGATGTGCACACGTGCTCTCAAAAAAAAAAAAGGGTAAAATATTTGTGAATTGCTCAAAGTACACTTTACCAATTTTAATTGGCCATTGCATTCCGTATTTACCAGAGTAGTACACATTCTGTTTTCAATCAGTTAATTCCTATTACTTCCTCACACGTTCTCTTTTTAAAAATTAATTTCTACAAGTATACTAATCTTTCCTTCCATGTTCCCTTCTATTCTTCTAATATGGAATATTATTCTAATATTCTAAATATTTTCCACATTTATTTCTATAACTTTGACCCATAGTCACTGTATACCAATTTGTGGAAATCAGCTCCTTCAAATACCAATTTCCATGTTAAGTTAATTTAAATGTAGATGAATTTTGGTCTAAATTATTTCTCAGAAAAATAATAAAATCCTAGCCATCACAAATCCTGCTGAGATGTTTAGTAAAATAAAGTTTTCCATGTAGCTGAAATATAACTGTGTTTAACAGAAGAAAATATAAACCAAGTGAGCTAAAATGTTTCCCTGCTTCCTTAAACACTGTACATCCTCAAAGAGAGTAACACAAATTAACATTTTCTTGATGATACAATTATTACTATGAACATCCACTATTATTACACACTAACTTTTTGACTATTCATACTGTGCAGAAATATACTGGCTACATTCCCATTATACAGGCATCCAAGTGACTCACCTCCCCACACTTTATGCTCTGCGTAACTACATCAAGTATCTTACATGCTTTAATAAGGAAACAGTGGATATGCAGATGACAATCAGTCCACAAAACACCGACATAAAGACTTGCACAATCAAACATTAAATATAAACCAAACCTAAACTATCATTTCCTTTTAAGTTATTACAAGAGATTGATATAACTTGGGTCAGGGGATCTTCTTTTATCCCTAACAGATGGCATATCCTAGGAGTCATGTCTGCTCCCACCTGAGTTTTATTGTCTATTCTTTGAAGGCATTAAATAATACCAGGTGCCAAAGAATTAAATTGAAGAATTAATCATATTAAAGAATCTTAGTACTTGTACTGAAGTAATTATGTTAATACATAGAAAGCTTTCAACTTAGAAAGCTTCAGCATAGAAATAACAACAGCAACAAAAAAGAGCCTTAGCAACTTTTTTCTGGCTTAACCTCTGACCCTTGTAACTGATATAAAATAGTTAAGTAAAAAAGAAACTGCAAAGCGAAAAACATAAAAACACTGAGATTAAGAAGACTGAACTTTCGGACAGTATGTTCCAGTTAAATTATATGTCTACATTTACAGAAACATTTTGTTTTAATAATCTCTAGTCTTCTGAACTTGTGGAATAAATATTCATCTCTCCATAATCTTCCTTAAAATTTTAACTTCTCTTCAGGCTTTGAACCTAAATTATGTCTTCTTATGAGAAATGGTGGTGATATTGAAAATAAATGCATTTTTAAGCTATTTTTCTTCTTGAAAATCTTTTCATTATTTCTTGAAAGATATCTAAATAAACCATATTTACTTAAATAATAGTTAACTTTTACTAGTGAAAACAAGAGTTTCTTTTTTTCCCTCCTCTAAGCAAAGGAATAAACTGGGCCACATTTGCAAAACAATTTGGAATAGTTATTTTTTTAGTAATTAACAGTCTAAATGGCATTATTATTGACATAATTCAATTTACTGTTTGAATATAAAAGCTTCTTTCCTGAGTTTATCCACTTATTACCGCTCTGGTATGTAAGAGTTCTCATTGAAAATTTTTCCACTGAGAACTCCAAAGGATAACCAGGTTTCTCTTGTAGGAATAAGCAGATATACCAAAAAGGCAAGAAACTATCTCATTTTCTCCATCCTCACTGCCTTTGTCTTATAAAATCCTCATGCATGCTCCCCAGACCAATACCACAACCACCTATCAGTTCCCTGACTCCAGTATTGCCCCATTTCAATTCATTCTTCACACTGCAAGCTAAGTTTGTTTTTGTGTGTGTGTTTTTAAGAAACAGAATCCAGGGGCGCCTGGGTGGCTCAGTTGGTTAAGCAACTGCCTTCGGCTCAGGTCATGATCCTGAAGTCCCTGGATCGAGTCCCGCATCGGGCTCCCTGCTCCGCGAGGAGCCTGCTTCTCCCCCTGACCCTCCCCCCTCTCATGTACTCTCTCTCTCTGATTCTCACTCTCAAATAAATAAATAAAATTTAAAAAAAAAAAAAAAAAAAGAAACAGAATCCATTGATGGAACTTACCTCTATAACAGCTACAGTCATCCCTACAGTCTTCAGAATAATTTTCAAATTCTTAATTGTGGATACAGTCCTTCAGAATTTGGCCCCTGTCTACTCCCCTCATTTTTTACCACTCACTTACTTTGCAAGCTAAGATCTACAACTCTGATCTACCTGTGGTTCCCTGAACACATCATGCTGTCATCCTTAACTTCCTCTTAGCCCAGAACATTTCCTTTCCCCCTCCTTACTCCTATCTGACCACTTAATGCTTGTCCTCTATAATTCAGCTTCCATACCACCTCCTCCATTCCTTGATACCCTGTCTTACCCACTCCTATTTCCCTCCCAGCCTGAATGAACTTCATGATTAGTACTCTAAAAGTGTTAGCATTTAAAGCTCATGTAGCTTACTCTTCAGTTCTAGGAGATAGAACAGAATATATAAGAAAATCTGTCACTTCTAACTCAAATTTTATGGTTCCATGATTCCAGCTTTCAGTCAAGAATAAAAAAAGAGGGGACACCTGGGTGGCTCAGTCGGTTAAGCGTCTGCCTTCAGCTCAGGTCATGATCCCAGGTACCTGGGATCAAGTCCTGCATCAGGCTCCCTACTCAGTGGGGAACCTGCTTCTCCCTCTGCCTGCCACTTTCCCTGCTTGTGTTCTCTCTCTCTCTCTCTCTCTCTGACAAATAAATATATAAAACCTTTAAAGAAAAAAAAGGAATAAAAAAGTGAAAAGTAAAAGCAAAACTTCTAAAGGAAGATGAAAATACTATTTAAATGTAAATGCTCAGCTCCTGGTAATTCAGCCATTTTCAAAAGTGAAACCAGAGTTTAGTTTTATTATTATTTTTTAAGATTTTTAAACAAATTGATAACAATATTAAATTTAAAAGAGCATTATATTTCAAATGTGGAATGTACATATATTCTTCTGCCTACATCATTTGTGTTTATTTAATGTACTCCTTTTTAAACAAAGGTATTTTCATCTATTTGGTTTCCCTCTATAATTACCAAAGCCTTGGATGGGAGACCAAAGCCTTTCCATAAAAATTAGGAATAAATGACTCCCCCATGTGGAGATCAGCTTACACAGATTTTCTCGTACTAACAAGCTTGGTAACTCATTTAAGCTTCAACATGCTTACAGATTTTGAAGTTGAACTCCAAACGTGACAATTTTAACTTTACACCTATAGAGATAAGTAAGTAAACGGCTAACCTTAACGTAACAAAAAAGTTCATGAAAGAAATGTATGTTAAAAAATAACAATATCTCTAAAAATTGAAAATTTTACTTGTAAACTGAATACTTTAACAATCTTAAAGCAAGGGATCAATTTAAGATGCAGGTATGTTTCTATAGATTTTTATTTTTAAAAATTAATCAGGTTGCTTATTGAGTGAGCATTAATTAAATGTTTAAACATCAACAATTTGATATACAATTATACTTGACTCAAAAAAAAAACCAATTATACTCGACTCTTTCTGGTAATACTAGAAAATCATTCTGAAAAATGTTTACATCACAAAAATGAAAGCTGAGAAGAATTAACATATTAGTGATCAAGATCCTGCTTTTATTACCCAAAGCTAATCATTAAAAAAAAAGGTTCAGCCTATAATCAACCAAACAATTAGTTACTATAGTTAAATAAAAATATTTAACTTAGAAGCAAAAGTTTCAGGCTCTTTAATATTACAAAAGTAAGTATTCCAGTCTCAAACCGGACTCACAATGAAAGGTACACCCTCAATGGGTGTGTATACTCTTGATATTATTTACTATCTTCCTTCTTTCTAGATTTCATTGAAAGACACAAATGCCAAAGAACTAATAAAATGTCTTTTTAAAAATCTAAACAAAAACCATGTGATAATGGGAGGGAGAGCGTTAGAAGATACAAGTATAAATATAGCTATACATCATGCAATTGTTAATGGGTCTTTCCACTTTGTCATATAAAACATATCTGAGAGGGTGACAAGTCCACTCACCATAGTATTCACAGATAAGAATCATGTTTGAGTTTCTCTGGTGAAAAACAATCACTTTCTTATAAAAAAGACTCTATAGCTTCATTACCCTTAATTGAGAATAGGTCTCCAGTGTAAAATAATAAATGCACTATAGGGTGCACAATCTAATAATTAGAAGATTTTAAAAAGTACTTTCATTCACTGGCAAGCTTATACATGTTTTAAAAATAAAGCATTTCACTCTTTTCATCTTCTAGAGCTTAACATGACTCATTATATTAAAAATCAAGTAAGATCTTCCTTAACATGATTAATTTTGTGAAGGAAGAACATGAGACTTGAAACTAGGAGACCTGGGTTTTGGCCCCAGATTTACCATTAATTCTTTAGGCTTCAGTGTCCTCATGTGTAAAATGAGAGGGCGAACTAAAAAACATCTAAGTATATATGTGCAAATACAGCTTGTGATCTTATTTTCAAAAATTAAACTTCATGTTTTTTTTATATGTATAGTACCTAGAAGTCGCAAAAAATAAAACTATATAGCATAATATAACTTTCCAATACCCTGTACATATCTCATACTAAGAGCCTCTTTTTACAGAGCACTAGCCAATAAGAACTAACTTTTGTGTTGTGGTTTTCAGTTTGCAAAATCCTAGTAATGATTCTGTATGGGAGCTATTATTATCCCAATTCTACAGAATAGAAAATTGAGGCTCAAAGAGGTTAAAATGCAGCCAAGTCTCCTGGTCTTTAAAAAAAAAAAAAAAATCTGTATTTTACTAAATCAATGGACATTATTCCTTAAAGTTAGTTGCTTCTGAAGCTGTCTTGGAATTATAATACAACTAATGGAAAGGAAAAAGATTTTAGTCTTGTTTAACCAGAAGTTCCTACTGGTAAATGACAGAAGTGGAGTTCCCACACGAGATTTCCTGACTCCCAATTTCCTACATATCAAAATATAACATAAAGCTGAATTATATATTAAAATAACATATTTTTCAATAGTGACATTTAAAACATATGCCAAAATTTAAAACTAATATGTGCAGCTGTATGTCAATTATTTCTCAATAAAACTGGGGGAAAAAATTCACAAACAGAAGATAGAACAATAAATAAAAATAATCAAGTTATAAAGCTTAAAAAAAAAAAATCAAGTTCTAACAGATTTACTGGATCCCAAAAGCATGTACAAAGTTTAACACAGGAAATTCTTCTTTTCTCTAGTGGAACTCTTAACATCATACTTCAAAACATGAAACAGTGACTAATGCAAATATGATTTTGATGTAAACTTCTATATCTAATCTAATTTTTCAATAAAGAGATGCCCAATTTATACAATCGACTGAATTGTGCTTTAGGCTGCTTCAGGAACTGCCTCAGCTATCTAACACAATAATGAAATGACCCTTTCTAACTCAAAAGTTTGATACTTGATGTTTTAGTTAATTTAAATATTTTATCTGTTATAAAATGTCACAAAACTCTGTAACAGCACAAGTTTTTCTAGCTAGTGTCAGGAGGCTAATCAGCAAACTATCAGGGCCAAGTTACAATGGCTAAGATAAAATATTCAAATACTCACTTTATTATTCTGTGTCACAAGAATACTTCCACCCCCAGGTTTCAAAGGCACCTCTTCCATTGCTCCAAACACATCAGTTTCAACAGAAAAGGTTAGCTCTAGACCCAGATCACTAATGTCATTATCTAAAATCCACTGCAAATTTTTGGCATATTCTGGATCAATGGATGCCACATCTTGGTAATTTACAGGAATACCTAAAAATGCAAACATAGAGCAGTTATATTCTAAATGTTTCTGCCTTTCCTTGTTTGTTTAATGGTAAAATACTGCCCTCTACAGATATTCCATAAAACTGCAAAATATAGTCCAATTCACAGCATGATTTAAGTGGAGGCTAATTCCTGGATTTGGAAGTCTGTTCATTTAAACTTGTGGGTTTTTTCCACATTTTTATAATGTAATCTTTCTCTGAAATAGCTATACAGAAAAATTATATATACTTCAAAAAGTGCCAATTCACTTAGGTATATTCATATTAAAATGCACTCTTAGCATAAACATTACACACTAAAATGATAATTTTTTTAGCAAAAAAGTAGATTTTTTTTCTCTACCTCATAGGCTCCCAAATGCCTTACATACACAGACAGTTTCCAATTGAAAGAAAAATTACCTCAATCAAAATGCCTCCACTTACCTATTTAGTTTTTCCTAAAGATTCTAAGAAAAACACTTCAAATAAGTGCCTCTGGAAATAACAACAGAGCCATACCAAGAATGTGCTTATAGAATGATCTTGTGAAGTAAATGTTGACAAGCTGCCTGTGGTTCAAAGCTAATCCCAAGATCTGTCCAGCAAACCGGAAATAGTTCAAGTGATCAGGATTTACATAGGAGTTGCTATTAGGCTGAAAAGTTGTTCCTATTAAAATAAATACAAAATAATTTATTTCTAAGAATCTAGATGCAGAAGAAAGATCGCTTCAATGCAGAAACTGAATTTGAAATTTTCACTACTTTTTGCTCTTTATGGAATAGAGCGCTACAAGAGAATAACTAAAATTTTAAACGTACAACTGTTCATATACAACTTCAGCAAAACCAAGGTTACATTATGTATAAACTTCCACCAGAATGTTCTTTGTGAAATATATAACAGACAATGGAATTGTCAAAAGATAATCATTAATTCACACATACTTACGAGAGTAAGTCTTTGCAGAGAGAAAATTACTTTTAACTGAAAGTAGTTGGAAGATGTGTCAAAGAGATTCTGGAAATAATATATTAAAAGATAATATACATAACATGTTTTCCTCAGCAATGTAGAAATACTAGGCTGTGAATTAGGACAGGCATTGTTTCACTCATCTATACATGCCCAGTGCAGTAGATTTTCACTACTTTTTGCTCCTTATGGAATAGAGCACTACAAGAGAATAACTAATTTTAAATGTACAACTGTTCTTAAGTGATGAACTTGATGCCTTTTACCAATTATCAGAAAATCACCTAAATCCACAAGTCATCCAATTATTCCTCACAACAAATAATCAACTTTATTTTTCTTAAGATTTTATTTGAGAGAGAGAGGGAAAGAGTGCACGTGCAAGCAGGGGGAGGGGCAGAGGGAGAGAAATAATCTCCAACAGACTCCCCACTGAGCCTAGGAGAGGCCAATTCAGGGCTCAATCTCACAACCTGAGATCATGACCTGAGCTGAAACCAAGAGTCTGGACACTTAACAAACTGGCCACCTAGGCACCTCACAAATAATCAACTTTCAATAAGTACCACTGAGGTATAAAAGTAAAAATGGCAAGGGGCGCCTGGGTGGCTCAGTCGTTGGGCGTCTGCCTTCGGCTCGGGTCGTGATCCCGGGGTCCTGGGATCGAGCCCCGCATCGGGCTCCCTGCTCGGCGGGAAGCCTGCTTCTCCCTCTCCTGCTCCCCCTGCTTGTGTTCCCTCTCTCGCTGTGTCTCTCTCTGTCAAATAAATAAATAAAATCTTAAAAAAAAAAAAAAAAAGTAAAAATGGCAAAGGCAATAGTTACCAATTACTGTCAAAACCTAGTATGATTCCACTTATATGAAAAAAGGTCTGGAAATAGTGGTGATGGTTACACAACACTGTCAATGTATTTAATGCCAGTGAATTGTACACTTTAAAGTGGTTAAAATAGTAAATATTATGTTATATATTTGATCACAATGAAAACAAGTCTAAAAAAAATTTAGTGCAATGGAAAAACCTAATACCAAGACTTCAACTTTAAAGAACTTTTTGTACTGTTCTGTGATGATCACTAACTCCGAAGACAATTGTTATTCTTTCAACAAATATTTATTGAGCTCAAGCTATTTACTACTCTTCTAGGCACTTACACTAAAAGAAAGAATAAACTGCTAAATCTAATGAAATAGGATCCAAAAATAAAATAAAATAAAGGAAAAGTAGAAAGTTTTGGAAAATGAGATGTTTGATTATTTCGTATACATATTTTGACAGTGATTCACTTTGTTCATTGAAGGTCTTTGATTTCTCACTGTTGGCACTAGACTACACTGCCATGACCAGTTTACTTAGATATAAGGTACAACTGTGGAAGCTTATGGTTGAATGACTTAAAAGGGCTACATGAAGCTAGTCATTCACTGTCAAGTACCTTTTGAGAATAATTCCCAGTCATGGGTAAGACTGGGTATTAAAAGTCACAGGAAAGTTTTGTGAGATGAAGAAAAACTTCAAGGACAAACATAATAATTCCAAAGATATAAAAAATCTAAGAATAGCCACAAATATTTTTACCTATTAAAATAGTGAATGCTTAGGGCGCCTGGGCAGCTCAGTTGGTTAAGTGGCTGCCTTTGGCTCAGGTCATGATCTCAGGGTCCTGGGATCAAGCCCCGCATCGGGCTCCCTGCTCAGTGGGGAGTCTGCTTCTCCCTCTCCCTCTGACCCTCTCCCTACGTGTGTGCACATGCTCGCTCTCTCTCAAATAAATAAAATCTTTAAAAAATAATAATAAAATAAAATAGTGAATGCTTAGGGTTACTGATGAATCAATCAGCAAAGATTTTTGATGACTCAACTTTCCACCCCTAGGTCTGTAATTTATAATTCCTTTGCTAAGTACTTTCTGGGAAATCTAGGTTATTAAAAAGAACAGATAAGGAGAAATCAAAAACAAAAAATAAATAAGGAAACAAATAGGGAAAATAATAATAGTTTTTAATTTGAAAACTACTTAAAACAGAACACAAAGTTTAGGTTCTGTTTTAAGTTCAAAATTAATGTAACTGTGACACAGCTATTTTCATCACCTCAGAAAAATCCTAGTGAACAAGAAAATATCATTTTCCACATAATAATAGCTTCTAATAATTATTTCTACTTTCTATATTTCTTAGGCACTAGGCTAAGCATTTTTTACATAACGGCTAATTGATTTCTCTCTCACCACATTACAAAACATACATTATCACCATTTCAAATGGAGAAACTGAGGTCCAGAAAGGTTACATTTATTGGCCCAAGATGGTGACAGCAAGAGGAACAGAGCCAGGACTCACATCCAGTGTAAGACCAAAGACCAAACTCTATGGTAAGCATCTTAATTTAATTAGAAAGCAAGTTTCAAAGAAATTATTATAGACATGAGGACTACCCAAACATTTCCCACATTCAGGAATTTTTAATTCAAAATTCCAGCGTAATTCCCTTCGTGTCAATTAAACATAAGAACAAGGAAATATTTCACCAAGATTTTAATTTATAAATACTGTAATCCCAAAGAGAAGGCTTACAAAAAGGACAAATCACAATCTTTATGATCTCTGTGCATTAGCATATGCTCTACCAATATATTCATAGTGTTAGGAATTACCTTGACTCATAATTCCACATCAAATCTGTTTTTCAGCTATGAAACTAAACAGACACAGAATAATGGACTATAAAGAAATGAAATAAATCTAAAATATAATGCTCTAATGCTAAATTTTGCTTCAAAGATTAGGCCTAACTAAACCCAGCACCTCATCAAACTTGTCATAAAAACAACAAAGACAACAAATTCACCTCAGAGCAAAAAAATCAGAAGTTATAAATTAAAGCAGACAGTCCCATATCCCTAAGTAACTTCAAATACACCATGTGTGAATACATAGGTGCATATCTACAGCTCCCTAGGATCCCTGCAGCCCACCACCCCGTTGCCTCTCTCCTAAAGTCATCCTTCTTATTCAATGGAGATTTGCCTGCCGGTTTGGTTGGAGATAATCAGAAAGGACAATTAATGATGCACTCTCTCCTTATTAAAAAAAAAAGAAATTTAAACACTGGGAAAGAAAAGATCTTCAGGAAATAAAAGCAACTGTGTAAAGCATTTAAAAACTGAAATCCCGCCTTCACTTGTATGTTTTTCTTAAGTTAGAGAACTGTCAAGTATTCTTCACACAGATGAGGTGGTAACCATTTCCATTCAGCCTACAATATCAAATTAGAATTGTGCAGGTCCAAATTACCATTTCAACAAATAGTTTATTTGTATTATAAGATAATAAGAGCTTTTTAGATTTTAATCTTTTAAAAGGACTGAAAACTAAGTTACTATACATAGATTATAAGTTAAGACTTAACACCATGATTTCTAGACTGTTTTTTATATGACCAATAAATTTTAAGACTTGGAAACTCAAATAGGGTTAGCAAATTTTAATTTTTCCAAATAAGTATTTTTCTAAGTCCATCTACTAGCATTATTTCACAAAAGGAAATTTTAGCTCAAAAAAGTCTAAGGACAATGCTTAAAATTGTATAAATTTAGTTTTATTTTACAAAGGACTGATGAAAACTTCCATGAAGCCAGCACTGGCCCTTGAGACAAATATTTGAGAACCAACTATCTAGAGGAAAGAATGCTAGACTGAATCAGGTTCCACTCATGATCCTACCACTCATTAACTGTGTTAACAAAACCTCTGAATTTCAACTTTCTTTTCTAGGAAATGGGACTATGCCACACCTAGCTCACACGATTACTGTGGGAATCAAAGGAGAAAATGCACTGCTGTAGTTGGAAACTATGAGAGCCACAGAGAAAGTCCTGTAGACTGTACAACTTACCGTCAGCTGACTGGGTGAACAATGCGTAATCAGGATTGACGATCTCATTAGACAGAATATCGAACCACTCACGCACAACACCTTGACCCTGAGTTCAAGAAAATAAAATTAAGCATCAACAGAAATACATGGGAAATTTTTTCTGAGTAATAACAAATTAAAATCATTTCAGATGTCTTCCCTTATCAGTTATGCAGCACACTGCCTCCCCATCTTTCACACTGGGTGGCGCCCAGCACTGATCTTTATGCCCACCATGCCTTCTTCTCCGTGGAACCGCACAGCAATCCCTTGCTTCAGCTTTGCACAATTTGCTCTTGACACAACTTCACAGCTACTCCTGAAAATAGAATCTAAATATATAGCATTAGTTAATTTCATGTATGAAAACTTACAGTAACTACTATTTGGGGCCTCACACACATCAGTTTCTTAGACATACCTCTGTGAACCAGCAGGATATCATTTTCATTCACTGGCCTGTGCACCATGTCGGAATCTGGCTGTCCTGAATGCAAATGTTCATAGAACCACTCACAGCGATCTTTAAACGGCTAACCCAACAAAAAACGGTAAAATATGTTGGCAGTTACCTATCAGATTACTTCATGAGCCTAATGCCCTTTCTACAAATAATCATTCTTAAACCTTTATTTATAATAAATAGTTCTAGATAATGTTCTGACATTTCAAAAACTATTCACAAAAAGGTAGATCTTAGCCGAAATACTTTGATTACAAAGAGTATATTTTTTAATTCCCATTTTAACAGAAAAGACTTGATAAATCAGGTTATATCTAAACCTAATTATCAGATATGAATTGACACAATTTCTCCTAATTTCTTTTAAGCCCAACAATGCTTTTAAGAATGAATTTCCAAATCCAGAAAAATTACATTGCATGTTATATTTAATTTTTCGTGAAAATAGTCTTCTAGATCTAACTTTATTCTTTTTTTTTTTCTTTTGAGAGAGAAAGAGAGAGAGAGAAAGAGCATGTACGAGAGCTCCGGGAGAGGCAGAGGGAGGAGAGGGAATCTCAAGCAGACTCTGCACTGAGCCCAGAGCCTGACACGGGGCTGAGCTCATGACCTGAGCTGAAATCAAGAGTCGGACACTTAAAATTGATTGAGCCACCCAGGCACCCCTATCTAACTTTATTCTTATTTCTATCCTTTGAATATGTAGTGTAAACCTTGACAATTGGGGTATTTTTTCTTATTTTAATGTAAGTGCCTGACTGAAGCTTTGATTGCCAAGGCAACCACTTCAAAGAGGCATCTACTTCAAAGATGGCTATCTCAAATAAATGGAATGCCAGCCACATAACTTAATAAAGAGCCAGGCCACCTTCCCACAGGGAAGCTCCTCTGTTTTAGAAATCTTGGTTGATTTCTGTAACTGACCATTTGGCCCACTTGTTGTTCTTCCTCTTCCCGTGCTTTAAATTCCCGCTCTTAATGTTTTAAATTCACCAACAGTGAGCTTGTGAAACCCTAGGCTCCCACCTCAACCCCAATAAAAGCAGAACCTCAGGCCCATGTGCATTATCATGCTCGCATGCACACACTCTCCCACTCCCTCACCTCCACCATGTGTGCTGTGTAATACCCAGGTCCCATAAGTAATAAACCTTTATTTTTTTCAGTTTCCTTTACTGCTGAAGGGCATCTTGCAATCATAATAAGAACCACAAGGGCTGGTCTAGGCACAAGACCGGTTATCGAAAGGCTGAGACCAACACACAATTGGCATAGATGGCAGGACTGCATGATTGCCCTTGCAATTAACCAAGGGGAATGTCTTTACCTGCAACCTGCCTACTAACTGCCAAACTCACCATCTGAGAAAGGAGCACCTTTAGCTGGGGGTCTGCCATGCTGCTCTGTGCTTTCACACATTGCTTCTGTCATGTGTTGCCTGCAATATCCAACCTAAAAGGTCACAGCTGCCATAATAATTCAAGAATCTCCCCAGAGCAGCATGATCAAGGCCATATGATCTAATGAGATGATCAGACTACTAATTATAAAGGTCTTAATTGACTATCAATGTGTATAAGGGACCTCCAAAGCCAAGGAGAGCGAGGGAGGGTGGATTAGACTGCAAGGCTACTGCCACTGCCAAGGAGGGTTTTGGGCCAAAGGTAGACAGAAATGATTCCTTAGGTGAGGAGGATTGGAAATTTCCACTTGCAACCACTGAGTCAAGTGGGTTGTGCCCAAATCACATGTCCTAACCCAGAAAAGAGAAATAGCCTTGGCAAATGGAAGCCAGTGGCACCACAGAGGGAACATACAGCAGAGGCCTACAGTCTGTGTCACCACTTCACTCACTACCATTGCTACTTGTCCCCTGACCCAATAGGATACTATGGGTCCAATCCCTGGTGTGGTATGGCTAAAAAATTAATGGACAAATGTAAATGTCTTGAACAACCTAAGAACCCTGGGGAGGCACACCAGCTCCTTGATAAATGTAAAACCCCATGGGTGCTTCCTAGGTGTTACTCAATTATGCACACAAAAATGCCAAGGCTCTGGTTTATGCTCCAGAGGCCTAGGGACTTTTCCCAAGACCCCGTGTATATCATGCTACTGAAGGCAGACTCCAATCCAGGAGAGGTTTCCTGGGACATCCTGAAAAGTAAAGCAGCCACCGGGCGCCTGGGTGGCTCAGTTGGTTAAGCGACTGCCTTCGGCTCAGGTCATGATCCTGGAGTCCCGGGATCGAGTCCCGCATCGGGCTCCCTGCTCGGCAGGGAGCCTGCTTCTGCCTCTGACCCTCCCCCCTCTCATGTGCTCTCTCTCTCTCATTCTGTCTCAAATAAATAAATAAAATCTTTAAAAAAAAAAAAAAAAAGTAAAGCAGCCACCTACAAAGAGGGCTGACAGTGATGTCATCCAAAATTTTCTGGTAACAATTTTCAAGTAAGATTAAGGCAACAGGATAAAAACAAGTAGTAGAAATTGAGATGAAAAGCTATACCTTAACTGAAATTCAAACCTTTCTTAAATATTTTATGCAGCAGGTAGGAGAGAGGGGAACTAATTGGTTATTGCAGGTTTTCTTGGTTGTCTGGATCAGGCTTTTAATTGTTACTCATGGCAGCTAAAATGCATCAACTGGCTACCATCTCTAAAGACCCTAAAATCCAAAACTTTCTTACAGATCCATCTGGACTATAATGCTCCTTCCTTCTGAGATAGCACATTTTCTAAGCCCCCTCAGCTTTCTACTGAATGGGGGCATAACTACAAGCACACCTCACGAGGTGTTCCTGCTGCCAAGGGAAGAGCAGACCGGGTTATCGAGGCCTCTCCTGAGGAGGAAGAGGGAATTGGGAAGACAACGGTTGCTAAAGCCACTGATACTCATACCCGAGCCCTCCCTCTCCTCACTTGGATATACACTACCTGGCACTGTACTCAACCTTCCATCGCAGTGATCACTGCTAAGGCTCACAGAGGAAGCCCATCTCCTGCTGCACAAAATTCCCGCAGCCAGTGGGTACATCATTTCCATGACCACAGTGATCCAAATAACCCCTTCCAACCTGAAGAGGACTCCTCTGACCTTGAGTCCAGAGAATTACTTTTACAAGGCACTCCCCCAATTACAGGGTGGCACTACTACATTTTATTGTGACCTCGGAAACCATCGTAAAAGCCCTAGAACTCCTAGGAGAAAACTTACATCCTTTCTCTGTCCCTTGAAGATGTAAATCCTTCAATGTCTTTGAAAAGTAAACACCCCAGGAGGTAACTAAAACTCTGCCCACGATTGCCTGAGACTAAAGGAAAAAGAGGGGAAAGAGGCCTTTTAAAATACAAAATGCTATAAAAAGCTCTTTTGCCCAAACTCTAGTCCACAGACTCCTTAAAGATTATTTGTTAAGGATAAATACAAATCTTCAAAGTCTTCTCCACAGGTATTAGTAAAAAGCTTTAGCCACTGGAGCAGGCAACCTTAACTTATTCTGTCTGCCAATTTGGATTCAGCTGTTATTTATACACTAGTGAGTTTTATATTGTTGTACCTGATTCATGACTAGAATGCTGGAATTGAAGCTACAGGTCTCTGTGTCTGTCTGCATATTTATGCATGTCTATGGATATGTTATATATGTGATTTTCTTCTCTCAACCTCCAGATGTACTGCCAAAATTAATCTGTAAAAGAACTCTATTTAATTGGCTTAAAAATAAGCACTTATGAATTAAATATTCCTAAAACTCAAAAATATTTAAGATTTTATTTATTAGAGAGAGAGAGAGAGAGAGAGAGAGAACAAGCAGGGGGAGGGGCAAAGGGAGAGAGAGAAGCTGACTCCCTGCTGAGCAGGGAGCCCAATGCGGGGCTTGATCCCAGGACCCTGGGATCATGACCTGAGCCAAAACAGATGCTTAACCAACTGAGCCACCCAGGCGCCCCCAAAACTAACCCAAATTTTTACAAGTTCACATGATCTGGGATAATCTTTGGTAAGTAAAAGCTAGTTTAAATTTGGTGTAATTTTAAAAAGTAGGTCTTCAGATATATATATATATATATTTAATATAATGCAGATTATATGTAACTAATATATATAATAACCTATAACATAATATTATACACATGTAATACATATTATACGTTAAATATAACAGAGATCATATTAATATAACTAATTATGCTAAATAAAATGCAGATAAAAAAACATATTCTACCAGGGTTTACTAGTCAAATAAATTCATGTTATCTCTATTACAAAATCTGTCAGCAGGAAAAATAACTTGGGATGATGCTACCTAATGAAGTTTTTCATGGTCGTCTGAACATAATTGCTGTGATCAAGAGATTTAAATAAATGTTTAATGGTATAAGAGTTTCTAGGTGAACTTTTCAGCAATAATTATGTGTTATGATATGTCTACTTAAAACCAGTTTCTAAAATTTTTGTTAACTTCCAGGCCTAGAATTTTGCTAAGTTAAATGAAGGGAATTCATTGAATGTCTAAATCATTTCCAAATAAGATAAAATACTGAAACAGTAATTGCAAAACTAGTTGAAGTTTACCTACTTTTGATCACTTACCACAGAGGAACTAAAGATATTTGGGTCTGTTAGTACGCATGTCTTGTGACACACTGAAAAGCTGTACTATGGGGAAATGTATGTTGATAGAAATTATAAAATATACTCATAAATTTGCCAGTGTAAAGAATGCTGGTGTCACAATTCACAAATTTTACTTTTTGCTTTTTGTTAGAAATTAAGGCTTCTAAGGGCTAAGAATTCTAATTAACATATGTAATTACAACTACTAAATATGGGAAACATCTCTGCATGCAAGGAAAGTAGCATGTGTCTTTAGCTAAGAGAAAGTATGAGGTATGAAGATGTATTTTTGTTAAGGGAAAAGAAAGTAAATTTGTCCTAAAGTAAAACTGGTTATTTCAAAATGGGAAAGAGAAAATAAAAGACAAAATGGTATAGAAAGTTGAGAAGAAAGAGAATTTTACCTTGTGTGGTTGAGTTAGCTAAAACAGAATCGTTGTTATAAGGTTTGTTGTTTTTTTATAAACTTTAATATCAGTACTATGCTTATATAATTTTCTTTCCTCTGCTAAAAGGACAAAGTTTTCTTGGGAGTATTGGTCGGCTCTTGAAAACAGATTATGAAAGGTTTTGCCTTGGGGCACCTGGGTGGCTCAGTCATTTAAGCGTCTGCCTTCAGCTCAGGTCATGATCCCAGGGTCCTCGGATCAAGCCCCGCATCGGGCTCCCTGCTCAGCGGGGAAGTCAGCTTCTTCCTCTCCATCTGCCTCTACCTGCTCATGCTCTCTCTCACTCTCTCTCTCTCAAATAAAAAAATAAAATCTTAAAAAAAAAAAAAAGAAAATGGTTTTGCCTTATCTTTTAAGTAATCTAGCTAGAAAACAAAGATTCTGTGTTTTATCAAAATAATTAACCTGTGTTTCATATTGCTTTAACCAGGTCTTTGATTACTTAAGCAAACTGAGTCTTCTCAATATTAGAGGAGCTGAATTTTGCTCAGAACTATGTAATCTTCTGTATATGCCTTTAAAATCTTTTGTCGCTTTAAGTAGATAGTTAAGTATTGTTTCATAATTATCTGTGATCCTATTTAGTCAAGTGTCCAAAATCCTTTGATGTTTTTGACTAAGTTCCCAAAATCAAATTCTAAATAAAATCTTTTTGACCTGGAAATAACTCTGGGATTTTCTAGAGAACCCTGGAACATCTCAAAAGATCTGTTCACTCTATAAAAAGAGAAACATTTAACTAATTAGGCTTATTTGATAGGCAAAATTATATGAGAAGCACTGTCAAATAAGAAACAATGCTAAACCTTCCTCATGGATATCTTTGTATGGATATGTGCTATTAATGTAAGTGTTCCAGAAATTCTATCAAATTCCTAAAAATCTGATACAAAATGTTATCAGTCATCATTCCAGTTATCATCTTAAAATGTGTGTCTAAGAAACAGTCAAATTTCCTTGTCAGCTGTGTTATAATTAACTCTCATCAGATCTTTAAACATGGGCATTTTTAAGTCTTTTATCATTTACAGACAGTTACTGTTTCACTCTGATGCTTTTGCACAAATGCTTCATCTTCAAGAAGATTCCTGGAAAGGACTCTGACAAGCCCAGGTTTCTGATAACTTTCAGATCATATACTGAACTGGGTAAGAAATGACAGAACTCTAAGGAAAAACTAGATTCATAAAACTGCTAACAGAAGATCAAGATCAAGAATCACTAGGACTGGATGAACTGATGAGAATGATTATAATTTTTTACGAGTTTTGTTCGAAACATTGCTGGTTCTTTAATCTTTTGTTTTCCAGATTTAAGGAAACTTTTTCTCTTAAGATAGCTATGACTTACAGCAATTTGGTAAAGTATACCTTTGTGAACCAAGATGAAACAATCACTTATTTCCCCCCCATCTGATCCCTCCAGAATCTGGAAACTCTCAGTGAGTATTCTTCTATTTTCATAGCAGTACAGTTATTTGCATAATTTCAATGGACAATCTGTTCTCCTTGTACCAGGACACAACTGGAAACACTGGTTACATTACCAAGGCTTTGAATGGAATGTCGTATTTGAGAGATATGCACAGATTCAGATATGACCAGACAGCTTAAAAAAAATAAGGCTGACTTTATGGAACCAATTAAGCCCCTTAGGAAAAATCAGTCTGGTACCTTATTTATAGGGTTCCCAGCAGCCTTACCAGGTGAGTGAGGAAGGTCACTTCCTGGCAGGCCCAGGAATATCAGAATATTTTAAGAGCCTGAAAAAATGAGGAATTCACCCAAATCTATAGGTATTATAGATGAAGTCTGACATCAAGTCTTTAGTTTGGCTTCCTAGCCTTGAGCAGCTTTTAAAAAGTTCAGTCTGAGACTCCTTATGAAAAATTCCAGCAAAGCTGACTTAAAAGAGTCTAGAGGATCAATCGCGATTCATGCTGCACGTACATAAATAAGCAGGCCAAGTTTAAAGAGACTGGACTTATTTTACAAACACTTTAGCCTTATTTTCCTTATCTCTGATAGAAATGAGGATGACTATATACAGAACAAATTATGTTTTGGTAATACACCTTTGTGGATATCAGATTTTAGTGCTTTTAATTGTGCTTGGGGTTTTGTTTTTTACCTGTAAACTAAACCAGATCATGAATTCTAGTTTCTTCCAGTATTTGGCTTCAACTCTCCAAACTAACACTTCCAATTTTTCTCTCACCCTTCTGACTTGGAATCAATGAGAACTTAAAAGTGCCTTTTTCCTAAAGCCACAAGAGGTAGAATGAAACAACTTGATATAAACTTCAGAGAAATCATCACAACACCTCACAGACAGATAATCTTTGTGCCTGTTGCTGAGTGGGCAATAGCGAGTTTACCTGAACACCTGAGGGCATCAACAGAAAAATTCAAACTGCAAAGCTGCTTTGAGCCTAACATCTTGAAATCCTGCCCTCAGGATTCAGATTTAGTTTATAATTTACTCCGGCCATTAGCCTTTATTTTTCCTTTGTTTCCATAGAAATGCCTCTTATTAAATACCTGATTTCTCGCAAATACAGGCCTAACTTTGGGAATCCACTTGCAAGACCACCTCCTGAAATGAGATACAACTGTTTAATTAACTGACCTATTTTCAGGGCTGGACCTTTCAAGTTTGGGACAATAGCTACAGACTGGATTTCGGACTACTACCTGTATAATTATTAAGTTTTGCTATTATAATTCTATTTAGGTGTGTACATCCTGGGTTACAACATGCCCTGCAATGGATTTTGAGCATTTTTTTTTTTGAAGATTTTATTTATTTATTTGACAGAGAGAGAGAGAGAACAAGTAGGCAGAGAGGCAGGGAGAGGGAGAGGGAGAAGCAGGCTCCTCGTTGAGCAGGGAGCCCGATGTGGGGCTCGATCCCAGGACCCTGGGATCATGACCTGAGCCGAAGGCAGCGGCTTAACTGACGGAGCCACCCAGGTGCCCCGGACTTTGAGCATTATTATCAGCTACCGAGGCAGTTAAGGTCCTCACCATTGACTCTGATGCCTCAGAATGGGCTGTAAACACTGACAGTTGTTTGGGTTTTTTTTCTTTTCATAATGCAGGTGCCTGACTTAAACTTTGATTGCTGTGGCAGCCACTTCAAAAATGGGCTATCTGGAGGAGGGAGATTGGGGCAGGGGTGGGGGGCAGGACACACTGCCAGCCACAAAACTAGATAAAGAGCCAGACCACCTCCCCACACTGAAGTTCCTTTGTTGTAGAGATGTTGGTTAATTTTAGTAACTAACCATTTGGGCCATTTGATTTTTCTTTCTCTTCCCATGCTTTAAATTCCTGCTCTTATTTTTAAATTCACCAATAAAGACTGAGCCCTCAAAACCCTAGGCCCTCACCTCAACCCCAATAAAAGCAGAACCCCCAGCTCAGGAGTGCTCACTTGCGCTCTTTCTCTCTACCCATGATCTCAGTGTGGCCCCAGGTATGCTGAGTAATTTCCAGGTCCTGTAAGTAATAAACCTTTATATTTTCAAAGTCTCCTGATGGTTATTGTTGAAGCGTATCACTCAGAACCACAAGAGCTGGTCCAGCCACAACACTGGTTTTTGATAAGCTGAGAATGACACACAACAGAATACATATGGCAACTAGAAAGGAACAATTACCCTGTTTTCTTCCTTTCCTCCACCCTAAAAACTGAAAAATAGGATCTCCTGAACAGCAAAGAAGTCTCTATCTTTTGGTCATTTGACAGATAAGCAAACTGCAAGTGACTTGTAATTTTTATGATTAATCAGGAAGTACTACATGCCGAGTAAGTGCCAACACTGTTACTGCAGCTAACATAAGAGCTTTAAAATCTCAATTTCATTGTTAAAAACTAATACAGCTAAAGAGGTAAGACTAACAGAACAAACAATATGTATATAATATCAAGTTCTAAATGGTGAAGTACAGAGTTCCACTATTGTGGTATAGTGCACTAAGAATTTAGAGACTGTGGAGATAAGGAGAGTACAAAGCTTTCAGGAGGTCACAGTGTGAACCAGGACATTAAGCTGGGTAAGACTTGCTCAAGCAGGGAGAGAAGAGAGCACACCAGGCTAAGGGAGTCAAGGAAAAAGGCACATAAGGTAAAACTGTATCTCCCTGGAAGATGCAGTGAAGGTAACTGCCATAACCAGAGTCCTATCCCTACAGAGAACAAAGGGGCTTTGAAGCTTGATAAACATGGTTTGGAATCCTGGCTCTGTCACTACTAGGTTTGTGATCTTAGGGAAATTACTAAACCTCTCAGAACTTTAGTTTTCCCATCTATAAAATAAGAAAATTATTTCAAGGGCTAACTGTAAGGATTAAATGAAATAATGCAAATACAGAACATAATAATCATAATTACAATCATTAATTAGCTAACAATTATTAAAGCACCTATAAGCCAGGTACTGTTTTCAGCACTTTACATGCATTTTCACACGTAATCCTCACAATACTATGAGAAAAAGGCCTCGTATCATCCCCACTTCACAGAAGAGAAAAATGCAGTACCAAGAGTTAAGTAACATGTGGAAATACTCAATACCCAGAATGCTCAATAAGTAGGTTTTCTTATTATCACTCAGAACAATGCTAAAATTATTTAACATGACAGAAAATGACAGGAAACTTATTCATAACCATTGTAAGTTATTAAACTGTATCCTTTACAAAATGTGAACCAAGAAATAAAAGCAAATGTCATTTTTTAAAGTAATTCAAATGGAACATTAAAACGTACACAATGTTACCTTCAAAAGCTAGTAAGACATGTAAGATCAAAACATCCACACCCATTTATATATACCTAAAAAGCCAAAGGGCATGTTTTTGTATGTAAACTTTCTGAGTACCTGCATTTCCATAAAATAATTCGCAAAACAAGACTGATCACAGAGGTTCCTCTTAATGCATTTGTACAGCAATACAAAATGTCTCTCCCTTTAACTACAGGCCACCTGAAAGCCACCAATAGAAGAAGAAATCAATCCCTTACCACAGGTAATTGTTTTCTTTTACACTTTGTTTTTTTGTGAACTGCTTCCAAGTTACAGAAAATTTCTAAGTATAATAGAGTACAAAGTATTTTTTCCTTGATATGAGAGTAAGCTGCCAACGTGATGTCCAGTCACCCTTAAATACCTCAGTGTGTATTTCTTATGATCAAGAGAATTCTACATAACCAGATACCACCAAAATCAAGAAATTAACCCTGATGCTTTACTATAGCTAATTCTTAGACCCCGTGTCAAGATTTGCCCATTTCCTAATACTTCCTTCACAGTGTAAGAATGGCACTTAGTTGTCCTGTCTCTCACTTTGGTACAGTTCTTCAGTGTGTTCTTAATTTTCATGACCTTGACTGATACTTTTAAAAACTGTAGGTCAGTTATTGTGGAGAATGTCCCTCCACTGGAGTTAGTCTGACGTTCTTCTCATGATTAAATTCGGGTATATATCTTTAGCAGGAATATCAAAGAAGTGATGCCATATTCTCCTCAGTGCATCCTATCAGCCGGCATGCTGATATGTCTGTTTCGGTCACTGCCAAGTTTTCCACTGTAGTTTTTCATCTTTGTAATTCTGAAGTATTCTGTGAGTAGATACTTTGAGATTGTAAACAAACCCCACCCCTCATCAAACTTCCCATTTATTCATTAATTGTTTCAGTATAGTACAGACTTATGGGTTCCAATTTTATTTATAGTATTTTGCCATCATAACTTATTTGGATGTTCAAATTGTTCAGCTTTGGCCAGTGGAGTCCATTCAAACTGGTTATGCGTCATGCTGACATAATCCTATCACTCTCTGAACAACTTACCATATCATAAGAGGTTCCAGGCTCATTTGTACTTTCCCTGACCCGGCCCTGAAATTAGCCATTTCTCCGAAGAGCCCTGGTTAACTGAGAACAGGCCAAGAATTGGGTGCCAGATTTGCTATATCTTTCAATCCACCCTGAAAACTTTAGGTTCACACTGATATCTCCAATTCTAATCCAACAGCATGGTTCATTCTATTCTCCTCCATTCTGTAACTTCTTTCTCCAATACTGAGAAATCAGGCTCCCATAATAAGTGTACTTCCTTACTTGATGAACTGCCGCACCCTGTATATAACCAATCTCCTGTCACTGACATGGACACATTACTGCATGGATGCCCTCTACCCTACTCGGGCTCTGTCAGTCTACCCTGAGCAATTGCCACCATCCTCTACACTGGACATCCGCCAAATGGTGCTCCAACTCACATACTCTACTACACAGACAACCTCCTTAACATACCAAGCTCCAACCCCCACACTAGGCCACCACTATGCATGTGAACACCCTTCTCACCCTGGTCAGGCAACAAAACCTCCTCTGTGGGTAAAAAAGGTGGATAGCTTAAGGCAGATGCTTTTGACTAAATTGTTCAGGAAGGGAAGAGGAAAACAGAAGTGAAAAGCAGAGATAATATTAAGAATAACAAACTATCTCTTTCAAAAACTAAAAGCTTCTTTCACATATTATCTCATTTGCCCTAGAACGGAGTCACATAGTTTAGATTAAGAAAATGAATTTAAAAAACAGACACACTCTTAAATTCTGGTTCTCCCACTTGGTAGCTGAATGACTTAAACAAGTTGCTTAATCTCTTCAGTTAAAGAGTACCTATCCCACATGATTGCTATGAAAATAATCCATGTAAAGCAAATAAATTTATGGTAAGTGACCTAAAATTAGCATTTAATAAAGGTAAGTTACTATCTCTACCTTCTCATTTACATTATCATTTTTAACAGATGCCAAAGGATATCCATATACATGTGCATAATTTTATAAAAATTAGTTCTTAGTTTTCTTTAACTTCTGAATGGATGGGTGTCCCTAAAGACATTTAAAAACACCTATAGTATCTATCTTACAACTACTAACCAAACCAGAGCCTCCAGTCTATCCTACACTTTAGACAAATTATTTCCTAAACTTTTGCCAAGGTCATATCATTCTCCTGAAGCAAAGTTATCAGGGGCTGCTAACAGCCTAAAAAACAAAGAAGATTCTTCAATCTGACAATCAAGGCTTAACACAGTGTGACCCCAACCCACCTTTCCAGAATTATATGTCATTCCTCACCTACACAAAATTCTGCTTCAACCACTGTAATTTTATACACTTTTCCATTTACAAGCCCTGGCCTATATGTTGACATAGAATGGTCACCCTCCCCATTTACTCCGAGCAAAATTTTGCAGTGCTTTTCAAGGTCCAGCATAAAATCAACCTCCTCTTCAAAATTTTCCTTGACTATACAGCAGCAAGGTCTTCCTCCCTTAAACTACTAAACAACCAGGTAATTATGTAATTAGTATTTTATAGGTACATTTATTATCTCCCCTGCTAGAGTGAATTAAGATCTTTTTGGAGAAAAGACATATGCTTTCTATCTCCAAATAACTACCATTTATTGAACATATATGCCAGTTACTATTTAAAATTTATTCCATGGGGCGCGTGGGTGGCTCAATCATTAAGCATCTGCCTTTGGCTCAGGTCGTGATCCCAGGGTCCTGGGATCGAGCCCCGCATCAGGCTCCCTGCTCGACGGGAAGCCTGCTTCTCCCTCTCCCACTCCCCGTGCTTGTGTTCCCTCTCGCTCTCTCTCTCTCTCTCTGTCAAATAAATAAATAAATAAATAAAATCTTTTTAAAAAATAAAATAAAATTTATTCTTCACAATAGTTTTGTGAGTTTGGTGTCATTATGTATATTTTATAGATGAAGAAAGCAAGGCTCAAGGATGTTGGAAATGTGCCCCAAATTACATAGCTGGTAAGTAGCAAAACAAGCTTTTTCCTAGCATGTTTCATGAAACATGAGATATGAGGAATGAACCTTGCCGGAGAAAAGACTCTCAGGTTAAATAAATTTGGACGATTAACAAAGTTAAATCACTATTTTTAGCAGAGGGTTTCTCAAAGCCTTTTAACAAGTTGCTGGTGTGCTTTATAAATCTCCAACAGGGATATTATATTTTCCAAATGCATTTGGGAATAAAATCCTTTTCTCAAGGACCATCAGCCTTATAGGACTAATGCTCCAGTAAACTCGTTTCAGGAAATGTGACAATGTATTCTGTTGTCTTTGCACACAGTGGGCACTCAATACACACTTCCTTTAAGATTAAAAAATGCTCCTCATACTTAAGTAACATACTGAGGCACCTGGGTGGCTCAGTTGTTAAGCGTCTGCCTTCGGCTCAGGTCATGATCCCAGGGTCCTGGGATCGAGCCCCGCATCGGGCTCCCTGCTCCGCGGGGAGTCTGCTTCTCCCTCTCCCACTCCCCCTGCTGTGTTCCCTCTCTCGCTGTCTCTCTCTCTGTCAAATAAATAAATAAAATCTTAAAAAAATAAATAAAGTAACATTACTACTGTAATTCCACATACTAAAGTAAAGAATAAGGTCATTTCACTCCTCTTATAGCAGGAGGTCTCAAGTATAATAATTACTTCACTAAACAGTATTCAAATTAAAAAACTTAACTTTCATCAGAGAGAATAAAAACAAGATTAAGAGAAATCTCTACCTGTGCTTTTATGATATGCATGAATCTTGACATCAACTCAGGACATTCAAGGAGGAAGTGAAAGTGGTCAAATATAATTTTGGGATTTCTAAAAGAAAAATATAACTTGTTTAAATGGATAGGAAGAATGAGTTGCATTAAGTGAAATGCAAATTCAGATATACAGATACTGAAACAGAAAAAAATATTAATCCACACCTACTATACTTTTACTTGTCATGTAGTATTTTTTGAATAGTAACAGAAATAACATTATTTTTGTTGAGATAAAAACTGTAAGTAAAGAAAGAAAAGTCTACAAGGGCAATCCATGAATCCAAGAAAGCCTTACCTATTAACAAAGCATTTTAAAACTTCATCATGTTTGCAGACAAATTCAATGAAACGGGGTGAAGTCATTCTGTGGAGGATAAAAAAACAATCAGAACACACAGAAATTGGTGATACAGCAAATTTGGTAACTATGTATAGAATTGGACTGGCTTCTAGACAGAAAAAAAAAAGATTTGGGTTTGGACTAAATTTGAGAAACTGAGGCATGCCCAGTCAATTTATAAGGTTAAAAAATATATATATAACTTTTCTTTAACAGAGGATATGCCCAGTGACTTTTTAAAAACCTTGAAATTTTATTTTATTTTTTAAAACCTTGAGATTTTAAACGTCTCTGCTCTATACATTTTGAATACATAATTAAGTAATCCTATACAAAGTGACATTCACCATTCTACATGTTAATAACTTATATAATGCTTAAAACTCAAATATTTTAAGAATAGTATAAGTGTCCTACAACAAGATCAAAACAGAACCGAAAATCAACAAATTATTTGTTGTTACTGAAATTATAAAAAAAATCACAGCTTTTCTTCATCTATCAGAAAAGGAAATAATAAGCAGAAACCTTCTTACCCTGGAGGCATCTGACAAGAACAGCACATGTAAAAAGCTTGAATGACAGCACTTAGCCGGTTAGCTGTCATAGAAATAACATCCTGACAGTCTGCACTGGCTTCCTGTTTCCCTCCAAGAGCATCTGGTTTAGATTCCCCTGTGCCAGTGGATAGATTTTCATAGCTCCCAGGTCCTGGAGGTTCAAATGGAGGAATGGAAGTACCATCTTGATCTTGGCCTTTTTGTTTCAGTAAAATAGAAGTGATATCCGTTGAGTCCTTTTTGTTTTTCATCAGTTCTGTAGCTATTAAAACTAGCCATTCATCTAATGAGTGCCAAAGCAATTCGAGAGGCTAGGAGGAAAAAAGAAGTGTTTTTTAAACATCATTCTTAAACTCCAGGAAAAAAAACTCACACAGCCAAACAAATAATATAAAAGAGAAAATTTATCCTAGATACTTCTATTTTCCCATGTTAATGTGATAGCAATGCCTAAAGGTAAGTAACAAAAACATATGAATGCCACATAAATAACAATTTCTTTGCTTATAGCAAAAATTTAATTTGCATTTATTTATTCCTTGGAATAAAAAGGTAAAACTAAAATCTAACAAAAAAATTTATAAGCAATCTTTCCTCTTTTAAAATTTTCAAATTAAATTTAGCTTTAAAAACATATACTACTTTTATATATACAATCCCCCAACCTTTACTATACTCATGTGTTAACAATTTTCAATTATAAATCTTTTCTCAATTAAAAAAATTAGAATTCCAAAAAAAAAAAATTAGAATTCCTAAAAAGCTTAATAAACAGCTTAGTTTTGGGGTGCCTGCCTGGCTCAGTCAGTGGTGCATGCAACTTGATCTTAGGGCTGTGAGTTCAGAGCCCCACACTGGATGTAAAGATTATTAAAAGAAATAAACTTTAAAAAAAAAGTTTACTGTGCTCTTTTCTTTACATGTAATTCAGGTTTTGAAAATGTATAGTACGAAATTTAAAAATATGATGTAGTATTTATATATATACATATATACATGTTTTCACACACATATACACAAAATCCATCTCTAATAACTAGTAACTATCAAATACTGACTAGCAAATTCTTAATTCCAACTAAAGATTAACAGCTTAAAAAAGAAAAAGGGAGGGAGAGAGTAAACTATTTCTTATTTCTACACTATTTAAAATATTCCTTTTAGGAATAATGAAATGTCTTTTGTAAATAAACAGCAAATGAAGTTCCCTTTTTAAAATATTATGTAATCACAAAAGCTACAAAAGGACTAAGTACTGAAGAAGATGAAATATATGCATCATCCCTAATAATTAGTAATTTTTAACAAGGAGAAATATTATCAAAAGATATGCTACCAGGGATCTAATATACAATATTAGATTACTAGTTATCAATACTGTACTGCTTACTTGAAAGTTGCTATGAGAGTAAAGCTTTAATGTCCTCACCATAAGAACAGGAAAATGGTAATGCGAGTTAAGGATGTGTTAACTGACCTTATTGGGGTAAACATTTTGCAGTACACACGTGTCAAATTATCACACTGTACACCTTAAGCTTATGCAATGTTATATGTCAGTTATATCTCAATAAAACTGGGGGAGGGAGGGAAGGACCTGCTAGAACATTTTTAACCCCAAATAAAAATTAACAGTTATCGGGGGGGGGGGGGGAAGGATAGCCGTTAAATGTTCCTTCATTCCTACACTATTTTAAATATTCCTATTGACACCGAGATCATAACCTGTAACCAAAGGCAGACGCTTAACCAAGTGAGCCTCCAGGTGCTAAATACTCCTACTGAGAATATAAACTGTCTTTCTGCAAACGAATGTAAAAGCTAATCTTACTTTTTGTTTCTTATAGGATCACAGAATGCTACAAATTAGACTATATGCTTCAGAAAGATCCATGCCTACAGTATTTCAACCAAAAGAAATAATGTTACTTTTAAAGATTAAAATATTAAAATCTTACTTCATGGAAACAGATTCCACAACTATATTTGGAAGTTTAGGAAATATTTAAATAACCTGTTCTTCCAGGAAATTCTTCACAATTATTTTCTAACAAATTCCTCTGCTATATGTTCACAGTCTTTCTTCAGGTTTCCAGAACATTCTCTTTGAGAGTATTTGACTTACTGAATTTGCAAACAATTAAATCAGCCCTAAGTCTTCACCATAACATTAAACCAAAAAGCAGAAAACAAAACAAAATAAAGCAAAAAGTCCACACTATCACCAACAAAAACCTACTTCTTTCATTCAACAAATATTTAGTTAGTACATACTTGGTAACAAGTAAGCAGAGTGAGAAACTAATTATACTCTCTCTGAGGTTGAAATAAGCACCCCTGCCCCCCACAAAGAGGGCTTTTCCATGGTTAGACAAAGCAGTTGGGAGATTCAGGATCCCTGAGCTGCTTAAAGGAAGGGCAAGAAGCACCACCAGCTGCCATAAACACTGACATGCACCAAAAATGTCTTAATTCTCCTCATGAGCAAAGCAAACACGCTGTAAAAGATGAAAAAGAACTTTTTATGTCAGCAAAACTTTTAGTTTTACATCACAAAATGAACTTCCAAAACAGAAAGAACAGGTGGTAACTTCTTGAAACCAACACACTGGATAGAGATGAAGCCTAAGGCAAGAAATGATAAACCTGCTGCTCACACGGATGAGAGCACTGAGCCTGAACCAACAGCAATCCTATTTTTAAATACTGACAATGTGTAAAAACTAAAGGCAAATTTTGAATAATCCAGAAATAATTTTTTTAAACTCAGATCTGTGTAAAAATGGTAGTTCTAGAAAGAGTTTTCAGTAAAGGAACACAGCAAAAATTAAAAAGAGAATAAGGGAAAAAAAGAAGTAGTAAGTCATCTTAGGCCTTTCTTTACTTTTCTCTTTTTCCTATCTTTTCTTTCTTCATTCACACATGCATTAAAACCAAATTCCAACCTCGAGGTATTTTTACCTAAAGAGTTGTCCCTTGGATGATTTGTTCAGAAAGTTCATGCCTCAATAACCAAAAGAATACTGTGAAAATAGCTTTAATTTCTAACTGTGGTAGCAGCCACAGATAAAAAGGATTAAAATAAATTTTTAGGGGCGCCTGGGTGGCTCAGTTGGTTAAGCGACTGCCTTGGGCTCAGGTCATGATCCTGGAGTCCCGGGATCGAGTCCCGCATTGGGCTCCCTGCTCGGCAGGGAGTTGGCTTCTCCCTCTGACCCTCCTCCCTCTCACTCTCTCTGTCTCAAATAAATAAATAAAATCTTTTTAAAAAATAAATAAATAAATATTTTTAAAATTAAAAATAAGCCATTGCAAAGCTTATCTATGATGCTTTCTATATCCATAAATAATAAGAGAAAACTTTAGATAAGATACAAAGCAACATATGTATCAACTATTACTGAAAAACGAGTCAATGACTATGGAAGCCATTAGCAGGCTTCTTGGCATTGTGAAATATTGCTTCATTTCATATTACTGAATGGTCTTCACTACAGAAATATATTCTACACATAGTAACAATGTTATAACAATCATACACAGTTCTCAACATTTTAAGATCTATTTTAAAACTATAACATATAGGGCGCCTGGGTGGCTCAGTTGGTTAAGCGACTGCCTTCGGCTCAGGTTATGATCCTGGAGTCCCGGGATCGAGTCCCGCATCGGGCTCCCTGCTCGGCAGGGAGTCTGCTTCTCCCTCTGACCCTCCTCCCTCTCATGCTCTCTGTCTCTCATTCTCTCTGTCTCAAATAAAAAAAAAAAATTTTTAAAAAAAAAAAAAAAAAAAAAAAAAAAACTATAACATATAATCTCAGACTTAGCGGACAATTTTTAAAAATTTAAGATCCATATACCAAAGTGAGATACAAATTTGACAGGAAAGTATTACTAACTTAAGTTCTTTAATAGTAACTTGAAGTTTTCTGTTAGTCTATTCTCAATTTAATAATGTCAAATGTTATAACCCAGAAGATAAGATTTTAAAGTTAAAAGTTTCTCAATCTTCCCTGGCTTCCAAATTTTTCCCAATTATAACTCTACAAAAGTGTTAATAGTCACAGCTTACTATTCACACACACGCGCGCGCACACACACACAGCATATCAAGATTCAGGAAACCTAAATTGTCTTCCCCATGCTCACACTGCTTCAATAATCATAACTACCTTCTCCTTCAGATGCCCCAAAGTTCCCAAAGCACTAGATAAAAATCTCTTAACACTGAAAAAAATGGCTAAGTGTTAAGATTAACTTAAAGGATTTATAAGATAAATAAGAAAACTAATAACAGGATGTTAAACAATTTCACCTACTAAAACCACATGGCCTATAAACCCACTCATTCTTAATGGAAAACCCATTAGTTAATCCTAACAATAAAGTGACATGTTAGAGTACCGTTAATGAAATGGAAAGTAGGGATCAATTGCTACCTTAGACAAAATGTGGTAAAAATTAAAATGGTATTTCCAGTCTAGCATTGCAGGAACTCAGGAAATGGTTATGATCTTTACAACTGTGAATCACCCCACAATGAACAGAAGACTTTATATAAATAGACGACAATGTAGTTTTTCTTTTTTATCCTTGTAAGCTGGAGGGCAGATCATTTTGTCATCCTCGTCTACATTTAATTCATAAAATTATATGAAAGAGACTATAAGTTTTTAATAGTAACAGCTAATGTTTTTTAAAAAATTAGGTGAGTTATGGGCACCTGGGTGGCTCAGTCGTTAAGCATCTGCCTTCGGCTCAGGTCATGATCCCAGGGTCCTGGGATTGAGCCCCACATCAGACTCTCTGCTCAGCGGGAAGCCTGCTTCTCCCTCTCCCACTCCCCCTGCTTGTGTTCCCTCTCTCACTGTCTCTCTGTCGAAAAATAAATAAAATCTTTAAAAAAAAAAAATTAGATGAGTTTTGTAATAAAAATATTTTACCAAAGTGAAAGGTCAAAATTTAAGAGAAAATAAGTGGTCAGAGGCAAAAGAAGTTGTCAATAATGCAGAAAGCAAAAGCTTAAGAAAAAAAGAAACTAACAAATGAAAAAAAACAGAAAAAAAGAACTTTTGTATTATATATGTCATTGATATATGACAATCAAAACGGAGTTTAGATACCATAAAAGAAAAGCTCAAAGAAAACCAATGACACCCTTTCCTACTCTGTTATACCTGTACTGATGGGCCAGATAGAAAACTAACATTTTAAATCAAGCATTAAATTCCTATACAGAGGCTACGAATTAGCACATTACTTATTTTCTGATATCATTAGGAAACACACAGCAGACTTAAATTTTAACAACAAAAAATCAGACAATAGTATATATAATCTACACGCAATTTGGGTAAGAGTGACTGTATCTACACCTGATTTGATTTTCTATTCATCATTACAGATAAGTAGAAAGGATAAGCAGAAAATCCAATCAAGCCTAGATTTAAGTAACTAACAGCATGGGCCACACCAGAATACATTAAGAACAACTGCAAGTAATGTGAATGTTTAAGCAGTAAAAGTCACTTAAAACAGCACTGACAAAACAGTAGATCAATAATTAGATTCAAATTTTGCAAAGACAGTAAATTATCACTCCAAACTAGTGCTGAAGAAGTGTTATGTGAAAAGCCAAAATTTGAATTGCAAGAAGATGTATAACTGACTTCTTCCAGGAGGTGGCATAATAGGGGAAAAAAAGGAAGGAAAAAGAATCTCTCTCTCTCTCTCTCTCTCTCTCTCTCTCTCGCACTCACTCACACACAGCTGAAAACTCTTTCCTACACTAATTCTTTAAAAAACAGTGAAGCAGACAGATGCAAGACACACATACCTTTCTAAAAGCCTCTCATACCTATTTTAGTAGATTCTATTAAAGAATCCTATTTTAGTAGATTCTATTAAAGACTCTACTAGTGTCAAAATGCTTACAAAGCACTTATTTGTGTCTGCCAAAAAAAATTTCCACGTAAGAAAAAAATCATTTAGCAAAGGTCATTAGTTTTACTTCAAATTTTAGAGACAGTAAAGCTGTCAATCATAACTAGTTTTTGAGGAACTGGCACATAAAAATAATTGTATCACTTTTTGGATAGACAACCTATATTTATACTCAAAAGACTAAAGAAATATAAGCCTTTGTGAACCCAAAAGCAAATTTTATACGATGAAAATCTCTTAGGATAAATTACCTTTAAAAAAATAACATGAAAACAGTTATAAAGTTACACATTTGTCCAACATCTGAATTATTTAAAAATATAATGCCACAAAAAAAGCCTTAACAATAGCAATTATAGCCATGTTCATTTTGCTTAATTCATAAAATTGTAATTTAATTTGGGTAGCAACATTGTCTTGGGTCTTACAGGAAACAGCTGAAGCAATACAAAATATTTTAAGAAAATATGGGGCACCTGGGTGGTTCAGTTGGTTAAGCATCTGCCTTCAGCTCAGGTCATGATCTCGGGGGTCCTGGGATGGAGCCCCGCCACGGGCTCTCTGCTCAGTGGGGAGCCTGCTTCTCCCTCTGCCTCTGCCCTCCCGCCACCACCGCCCCCCCATTCATGCTCTCTCCCTTCAAAAAAAAGAAGAGAGAAAGAAAGAAAATATCTCAATGATTTTTCCTTGAAGTGATCTCAAGAATTAACTGGTAGTAAACCTAGGAAATGAAAGTAATCTTACTTCAAAAACACATACACAGACACACACACATACCACACATATGATAATAACCTCTAAATACAAACTAGGTATTTTCAGAGGGGAGGTGGATGAGGGGATGGGTTAAACAGGTGATGGGGATTAAGGAGTGCAACTGTCATGATGAGCACCAGGTGATGTATGGAACTGCTGAATCACTATATTGTATACCTGAAACTAACATTAACACTGTATGTTAACTAACTGGAATTAAAATAAAAAACTTAAAAAATAAATGGACACAAGGAAAAAAAAGAAAACTAGATATTTTCTTTCCTTCTGAAGAATTTTTTTAAAAAAAAGCATGACGCCGCATACTGTCACATTTAAACCTTTAATCCAATAAAAATGTAGATTTAAATAATAAATATCTTTACCCTTTAGAATACAACACTAATAGAATTGTTAGTTGTAAGAAAAATATAGAAAACTCACCACTTAAGATTGCTGCTGATTAGACAGAAACGAAAGGGTTGAAAGGTGTGCCTAACTTAAAAGTGGTATGAGTATGAATCGAACTTTGTGAGGTTTCTGACTAATGAATGCATGTTTTATCAAATTCATCTCTTTTTCAATTATCTTCCTAACAACATCATGTACTTTTCTGACCTTGAACACCTGGCTTCTTGGAGTTTTATTCCCGTTGTAGCTCAAATCGATTCCATTACTGGGAGAGGATGGACCAATTCGAAAGACATGACAAAATATCCTCACAATCCTTAAAAGGCTCTTCATTTGAGCATCATAATTACTAGATAGGCTGAAAATAAAAATTAAAATATGAACAGGTTAGGTGGAATAAAACAAGTTATATTTTAAAATACTTAAGACCTTTTTGTCACACTGACCATGGGTTTCCTAACATAACTAGCAAAATTCCTATCATGATAGGGTTCGAATGTTTTTTTAATAGGAAGTTGCTATACATTACTTGAATTGCATATGAATGAATTATTAATGTTTAAGCAACCAGAATATAACTGATAATCAAAGCATAAAAATATGAAGTAAAGGACCACTGTTAAACAGTTTCTTGAGGCACCAACTTAAGGCAATCTCCAATTTCCACTTCCAAAAGTATGTATGTAAATTATACTGAGTCTTTAGAACTCTGAGAACATTTCACAGAGAAACAATGATAGAAATGTTATGCTCTTAAGTCAACCCACAACTCAACTGAAGAAGCTGAACTTTCTACTCTCCTATCCATAACCTCATTTCCCCACCTCTCCCCAGAACAGTAACCAATTGTTCATGTACAGAATATTTACAAATTGAATAATCTTAAAGTTACTATCAGCAAGGGTGGTTCTCTACATAATGGGTAGTCTTATGACTCTACATAAATATAGGATATACATCCCACTATGAAAAAAAAAGAAAAACTCAAATCCAATTGACTATAATATAGACCTTCTTTGACAAATCAAAAAGCCCTTCAGAATCTTATAGTGCCTGGGGATTGTTCATCATTACAAATATCAATCAACTACCCCTCCACAGAGAAACTGTAGGAATTAGGCTAAATCTTTTTTTTTTTTTTTTTTTAAAGATTTTATTTATTTATTTGAGAGAGAGAGAAATAGAGACAGAGAGCATGAGAGGGTGGAGGGTCAGAGGGAGAAGCAGACTCCCTGCCGAGCAGGGAGCCCGATGCGGGACTCGATCCAGGGACTCCAGGATCATGACCTGAGCCGAAGGCAGTCGCTTAACCAACTGAGCCACCCAGGCGCCCTAGGCTAAATCTTTACTGAATCTAATGACAGATCTTAAAAAAAGTATTCATTGTTGCTCAGGGGGTGGTTTTATTTTGAAATCTCTAACATCAGTTATCTTGGGTTTTTTGGGGGGGGGGGTTGTTGTTTTTTAAAGATTTTATTTATTTATTTAATTGACAGAGACAGCGAGAGCAGGAACACAAGCAGGGGGAGTGGGAGAGGGAGAAGCAGGTTTCCCGCTGAGCAGGGAGCCCTATGCGGAGCTTGATCCCAGGACTCTGGGATCATGACCTGAGCCGAAGGCAGCTACTTAACCAACTGAGCCACCCAGGCGCCCAAGCAGGGAGAGTGGGAGAGGGAGAAGCAGGTTTCCCACTGAGTAGGGAGCCCGATGCGGGGCTTGATCCCAGGACCCTGGGATCATGACCTGAGCTGAAGGCAGCCGCTTAACCAACTGAGCCACCCAGGCGCCCCTCTAATCAGTTATCTTGTATTACAACAGTTGCTCAAAAGCAGAGTAAAGAGTTACATAAACTTTTGGGCAGAATGGTATGATTGTCTTTGTATACATTAATTATCAAAGCTTACCCTATCTTTCCCTAAGTGTATTTTACTTAGCTCACTAAAATTTTCCTCTACGATATTTTTAGGTATCCTTTAACATTAAAAAAAGTTAAGGATTAAACTGAGAGTTCTAGAGGGGAGGGAGGTAGGGGGATGGGTTAGCCTGGTGATGGGTATTAAAGAGGGCACGTACTGAATGGAGCACCAGGCGTTATACGCAAACAAGGAATCATCAAAAACTAATGATGTAATAATGTATGGTGATTAACGTAACAAGAAAAAAATTTGAGAGAAAAAAAGTTAAGGATTAGGTTGATGGGGAGATGGGCAAAACAGATAACAGGGATTAAGAGGTACAAACTTCCAGTTATAAAAATAAGTCAAGATGAGAAGTACAGTATAGGGAATATACTCAATAATATTGTAATAACATTGTATGGTGACATATAGTGACTATACTTACGGTGAGCAATGAGTAATGTACAGAATTGCTGAATCACTGTGTATCTTGTACACCTGAAACTAATATAACGTATGACAACTACACATCAATAATAATAATAAAAAAGGAATTAATAATGTGGAAATAGCAAATGCCTACTGCTAATGTTATGCTCTTAAGTCAACCCACAACTCAACTGAAGAAGCTGAACTTTGGGTTCAGTGTGGTAAGTGCCAAATAGAGGGTATTTTCTATCCTGGTGACAGGTGAACCCAAAATTTTCTGACATTTTCACTTCAATATTCATGTTGTTTCTCATTGTAAGAATAATGAAATTGTTAAAAACGGGCAACAAAAATTAGCTATCAGTTACAAGTGTTAGTAAAATGTAACAGTTACTGCTATCCATGCTGTATTGAATTGGAACAGCTCTATCACATTAGCAAAACTTGCTTTAGTAACTTTGAATCAAATGGGTATAGAATTACTACTTTAGCTTGTACTGATTTTTACGTATTTGTCTTTATGAAGTATTTCTAATTTTATATCCTAAGATTGATGAGAATGACAAAATAGAAACTATTTCCTTCTTTGTGTTGTGACTCTTGGAAAAGTTAACTATGATGACTCAAATTCTTCCATGAGAAAGAGGTGAATCTGACTTTCCTCTATAAAATTACCATATACATAAAGATTTAAGTACCTGATCTAGGAAACACACCATGAGTTATCTTAAGTATTTTCTTACACAGTGGAATCTGAATATCACTATCAATTATTAATACAGTTTAATAATTTTATTTACTGTACCCTTTAAACTTCTTCCAAGCTGATTCACTGGATCTAAAAAATGTTATTTTTCACTTTACAACCAGTGAAATATCTCTTTAGTATTAAACAAAAAGATCATAAATCCAAACTTCATTATATCCTTCTCCATTTGATTATAAAATGATAATTTCTTCCCAAGCCGTGAGGTGTCTCAACGTAAAAGTTTTAACATTAGTTTCCTAATGCAAAGCCCTATCGATACACTTACCTTTGGTTTACGTAAGAGTATATGTTCATTCAGTGTCTCACTAAGCAAACAGCTATAATTTCTCTGTTCATTTGCACACTGATAACTATCTTTATCTTTAATCAAAAGTATACCGAAAGCAAGATAACTAACTTATTTAGTGAAACACATTATGTGCAAAAGGGCCTTCAGTAGATATTTATTATCTTTAGTAAATATTCCTAGAATCAGTTAGACAAAAGGCTCAGCTTTTTCAAGAGTAAGCTAAATAACATCTGTTATCACTAAATACATATTTGAATCAGTTTCCTTAATTAAAATTTCTATTAAAGTATGTGGCCAAAATTATATCACATTGTGAGTTAAGAAACATAAAATGATTCACAAATGGATAAACAAAAGAGAGACAATTTGCTGAAGTACCATGAAACATAAACTGGCAGAGGAGAATAATTTATATTTGAGATCCTCTTAAGACTATACACTGGCAATTGTGAGATAATAGAAAACATATATACTGGTCTCTACTCCTGGTTGCTGGCACAGAGTTCCTAAAACCGTCATAATTTCTTAAGTGATAAGAGCACTAGGAGCATCTTTTGTCCTAATATTTGGTCTTTGACCCCATTTCCTGACATAGAGTTCCTAAATCCTTTGTAATTTCCTGGGTGACAGCAGTGTCTTTTGTTCCACTGAGGTGACTCTTTGTGGGCTCCTGGATGAAGTCATGATTAGAAGCTTGGAATTTCCAGCGCCACACCACATTCTCCAAAAAGGGGAGAGGGCCTGGAAATGCAGTTAATGACCAACATGCCTACAAGATAAAGCCTCCACAAAAAGCCCAAAATACGGGGTTCGGGGAGCTTCCAAATCTAAGAGGAAAGAGGTCATGAGAATCTCTGATTTGAAGTGAAGTCAGACAGAAGGTGTGGGTAACCTGGGGACCTACTACTTGCAATTGGCATCTGAAAGTGGGAGCAGTCTCACAGGAATGAGCCCTTAACCTATGAGATCTGATATATCTCTAGATGGACAATTGTCAAAGCTGAGTTAAACTGTACACCAGCTGATGTCTAAAGAATTTCTTGGTATGGGGGAATAAAAAACCCACACATCTGGTGAGCACGGTAGAAGTGCGAGAGTAAAGGAGAAACACAGGATTTCCCAAGAGTAAACAATACAATAAATTCTAATAAAATACTAATAACCAATACTCACTACCAATCTCAAAGAAAAGATATTTAGAGCCCCAAAATGGCCATAATTAACAGATTTCACAGAGCATACGAAAAGTAGCACTATAAGCAGTGAGGCAAGTACATATTGGCAAAATAGTTTTAAAACCTGTTATGGTCATGGCTCCCTTTTTCCCATTCTATTTCCATTCCACTAATCTCCTTGTTTCTTTTAAGAGCTAGATTGTAACCCAGAATCTGCTCTCTATTAGGGAGAATAGGAATCCTGGTTCTTCTATGTGTTAGCTTGGTAAATGGTTAAACTTCAGTTTTCTTCTATGTCAAATGGAAATAACTACCTAAATAACAAAATTACTGTGAGGTTTAAATGATGTGAATGTTCCTTAGCTAGTACCTGGTTAATAAGTATTAAAGGTAAACTTAAAAACATAAATACATAAAAACGGAGGCTTTCTCATTACTGTGGAAAAGCAAAAAATAGGACAAAGACTTAAATAGAAAAAAACAGGTCAGTTTTCTAATGTAAGAAATGTAGAGTACTGGGGCGCCTGGGTGGCTCAGTTGGTTAAGCGTCTGCCTTCAGGTCCTGGGATTGAGCCCCACGTCAGGCTCCCTGCTCAGTGGGGAGTCTGCTTCTCCCTCTGTCCCTTTCCCCCACTTGTGCTCTCTCTGTCTCTCTCAAATAAATAAATAAAACCTTTTAAAAAAAAAAAGAGGGCACCTGGGTGGCTCAGTCGTTAAGCGTCTGCCTTTGGCTCAGGTCATAATCCCAGGGTCCTGGGACCGAGTCACACATTGGGCTCCCTGCTCCACGGGAAGCCTATTCTCCCTCTCCTACACCCCCTGCTTGTGTTCCTGCTCTCGCTCTCTCTCTCAAATAAATAAATAAAATCTTTAAAAAGAAAGAAAGAAAGAAATGTAGAGTATTTATAATAACCATAATCATTATCTCCGGGATTTTTCCATTTATATAATCATCATCATCATCTCTACTATGTGCGAGACAATATGCTTGGCACTTTATAGTACCTTACCACTGTATTTTTATAATTCATTAAGAAGATATTTAATACCATTTTCCAACAAGGAACTAAAATCCTGACCAGGCTGTAAATTAAGTATAGGGAGAGATCTTGTCTGTTTTATTCACAATCACCTACCAGATGGCCTGGTGGATAGCAGGCATTCAGAAACATGTATTAGATATATGAGTAAATGATAAAGGGAAACTCAAAACAGTTACTTGCTGAGATCACACAGCAAATAGTGATATCTGGATTTAAACCTGAGTCTGGCTGACTCCCAAGCCATGCCTTTATTTAGTATGTCTGAATTGTAGAAAGTCCTCATCAAATAAATGGATTAATAGAAATGACTAAATAAGACAAGAGCATTATATAAAGCTGAAATTCAATGAATTCCATAAACAGAACCTAAAGCAGTCTCAAAGGTAGAAACTAAAAAAAAAAAAAAACAGCAAATGGTATAGTGAGTAGAAATGCTGAAGAAAGATGTAATGGATAAAAGAACACAAAGGGGGTGACCCTGGTATCATGAAGGGTAAGGGGCCTAGCAAAGATCCTTTTAAATAAACAGTACAGAGTGTGATTCTGGTCTGAAGGAAGACAGAAACAAAGGGCTATCATAATGGACTCAACAATGTAGCCAATTTATAAAAACAGCATGGAGTTGGGAGGGAGAAACTCCAGTTGCAACCACAGAGATGAGAGAAGACTGTGACCCATTCTAAGACTGTCAATGTCTTAAGAGAAGTGAAAAGAAAACTGCAAAGGGGAAAGCATCCAAATTAGAAGTAGGCCAAATTTATAAGCTAAGAAAAAACACATTAACCATTTCTAAATGACTGTTTATCCTTCTTTAAGATTTGAGAAAGAGAACATGTGTGCGTGAGCACAAGCAGGGTGAAAAGCAAAGGGAGAGGGAGAGAGGGAATCTGAAGCCGACTCCACACAGAGAATGGAACCCAAATAGGGCTCAATCTCACGACCCTGAGATCACAACCTGAGCCGAAATCAAAAGACGCTTAACCAACTGAGCCACCCAGGTGCCCCTAAGTGCCCAATTATTCCTAATTGGGGCTGTTTATTCCTAATTGGGGCAGCTAACCATATACAGTGAAGTACAGTTGCAGGAAAATACAATACATATAAATGCAAGTAATATAAAGGCGTTACCTCCATTGATATAGCAATGAGCCATTAAAACCATAGCATCTTTTGGAAAGAATAAAGAACTGAATGAAGGGGGACAGTTTAGGGCAAAAACTTTATAAGGGATCACTGAGAGGCTGAACAGTAGCCCATACACAGAGTTCTATAAATTAGTGATCAACATTCCTAAACTATTTTCTTGGGGGAAGGACCAAAAAAAAAAATAAAGACTCCTAAACTTGCTTGATTATTCTTCATGTACGATTTACTTAGGACTAATCTATCATTTTATAGAATTTTAGACACTTATGTCCAAATCCACTTAAGTAACTCTCTACTTTTAGTCCCTCTAGAGAAACTAAAGTCTCTCAGTAATACTTGATTGCCCTGGTCTTTTAAAACGAAACAATAATAAATCAGCAAATTTTTAAAACACCTTAGCACTGACAAAAACATCAAACAAAATAAACCATTCCCAGAAAAGCCTGAAAGGAGACAAAGGTGACAGATACTGCTACCTATTGATTTGCTTATATTTTGAAACACTTACCTAAGCAGTTTATGCCCATTTGTTGTGGCAACTTCAGCAAGGCTTGTTAGAATCTTTAGGTATTGACTTTCACTTTGCTGAGACAAATGTTCCAGAACTTGCCGCAACTAAATTTTTTACAAATAAAAAAATGTGATTATACAATAATCCATTAAACTTTATCAAGAAATTATATACCTATTAGTTTAAAAAGTATCCCAAAGCTAATTAGCTGAAATCAAGTCCTTTACAGTTATTTTGCCTTGCATAAATTCAAAAGCTAATATAGACATGACATAAAATCCTTTCAAAATCACCCAGTTTTTAAAGCAATGAAAAATGCAAATAGATAGAAATCACCAAGTTCAGGGGCGCCTGGGTGGCTCAATCGTTAAGCGCCTGCCTTCGGCTCAGGTCATGATCCCAGGGTCCTGGGATCGAGCCCCACATCGGGCTCCCCACTCAGCAGGAAGCCTGCTTCTCCCTCTCCCACTCCCCCTGCTTGTGTTCCCTCTCTCACTGTGTCTCTCTCTGTCAAATAAATAAATAAAATCTTTAAAAAAAAAAAAAATCACCAAGTTCATTTACAGAAATTTAATTCCAAACTTCTAAAATATAAGAGAAGTATAAACTCCGCAATTTTTCAGAGTAAAGATATTATAATACAGAGCTCAATAAACAAGTGATTACCAATGACATTATGATATTCCTCCTTAGATTATTTTCCCCTACCTATGGGGAAAATTCCAATTATTTTAAGCAAAAACCAAAGACCTCGGGGCACCTGGGTGGTTCAGTTGGTTAAGCATCTGACCCTTGGTTTCAGCTCAGATCATGATCTCAGGGTTGTGGGATTAAGCCCCAGGTTGGCTCTGGGCTCAGTGCAGAGTCTGCCTGAGAGTCTACCCCTCACCCTCTCCCCTTGACCGCCCCCCAACGCATGCGTGTGCTCTAAAATAAATAAATAAATAAATAAATAAAATCTTTAAAAACAAAACAAAGACCCTGAGGGCAGAAGACTCGTAGGGCTAAATAGCAGCACAAAGTTTATTAGTATATAATTCATACTTTCCTATAACGCAGACAAGCAAATCTGAATCATTAAAATATTTATAATACTAAAATTACTAGGCACATTTTAAAATGCCATATATGCCAAACATGAACAAAAAACCTGTTCATTTACAAGCTACTAGTACAATTACATTACCATGTTTTCTCGGAGATCTTCATTCTGTGTCATTTGAATAATTGTCTGGAAAAGCCTAGGGTGATACTGAATTAATACTTCACATGTCTCTCCATAGCCACCCTAAAAAAAAAAAAAAAAAAAAAAAATTTTTTTTTAATTATCTAGGTTCAAAAGAAGTTCCTAATGGAAAACTTATTTCCTCTACACACCAGTCTGACACTAAAGGTGTGGGTTTTCCACACCAAGCAATTCTCCAACTCTCTGTGGACAACAACTAAGTGTCATAAAATTTAATTCAATTCTGACGCTAACCCAGAGTTAACACAGACCCCACAGGTTAGGAGCTCAGTCTCATAAAAGTGCCCCCACTTCAGAAGACACTCACAAGTCCAGGCCACCCATACTTCTAACTAACCAACTTTAAGTCAGGAGTTCCCATAAACCACCCCCTCAGGTTTGATAATCTGCTATTTGCTGTTTGATAACAGCTCACAGAATTCAGGGAAACACTTTATTTATTATAAAGGATACAACTCAGCAACAGCCAAATGGAAGAGATGCACAGGGTAAGGTATGTGGGAAGGGGCACAGAGCTTCCATGCCCTCTCTGGGCATGCCACCATCCCACAACTTTGATGTGTTTGCCAACTCAGAAGTTCCCTGAGAACCCCACTGTATACAGGGTTTTTATGGAAGTTCCATTACATAGGCATGATCGATTAAATTATTGGTCACTGATGACTGAATTCAACCTCCAGTCCCTCTCACCTCCCTGGGAGTCACATGACTGGCTTCCCAGGCAATCAGCACCCATCCTGAAGCTATCAGAGGCTTTAAGCCACCAGCCATCTCATTAATGTACAAAAAGACATTCTTATCACTCTGGAGATTCCAAGTGCCTGAGAAGCTCTTGTGTTAGGAACTGAGATGAAGACCAATATATACTTCTTATACTATCACAGTTCCTTTAAAAGATCATATTCTTTAAAAAAAATCATATTCTTTACAGAATAAAAATCTTTGCATCCACCCTCTCATTTGAGGAAAAAAGGTGATTTTACCAGTCTCAGTCTCTATTACAAAGTAAAGGGCTAAGAATATACATTAACAACATACCTGTACACATAAATCCAGAGGCGTTACTCCATTTTTATCTGACAGATATTTAGCTCCTCGTAACAGAAGAATCTGTGCTGTGTCTCTCTGACCATGACTGTACAGAAGTAAAACCATGTTAAAAAAAATTTTTTTTAATTTAAAGTCTTTCTCTATGAATTATGGACAGTCAATATGAATCAAGAGAAGACTAACAATTTTTAAAAATTGAGAGGAAGATCTGAATTACATCCTCAACATCCAGGAAAACATTTCCCAATGTTAAATCATACCGTCACCATGTAGATAGGAAACTGACTTATTAAATCTTAGAATTGAACTTAGAACACATTACCTACAATAAATCATAACATTTAGGGATAAACAGCTACTACTCAGGCTTATGCTCCATTTTTTTCTTTCAATCATTTCCAACCTTCTTCCTACCACACCCATCCAAGTCTCTAGACCTCTTAGTCAAAAAAAACCTCAATATTCAAAACAAGAGTATATTTTATGGCACTTTAATACTTGGCAAAAAAATAAATAAAAAGAAAGGAAGGAAGGAAGAAGAAAATACAACTATCAAAATAAGAGAATGAGGGAAGGGTAGGGATTAATTATCCAAAAATATATCTAGCTTTCAACCTTCATTTTATCAACCCACTCAGTTTGGCTTCTGTTGACAGCTATTTAATCTGATCTAGAATGAACAATGCTCTTATCCACATGCCCATTCTACTTATTCTCTTTCTAGTAGGAGTAAAATTAGTAACCATCATTCTTTCAGCTAGGAGGAAGCTAATTTGAAGAAGGTAACCACTAGACTCTAGGTCTCATTATTCAGTGAGCTAATGTGATCCAAGATACTCTAGACAATAAAAAATAAAGTTACAATCCACAGACACTACAATTTGAATTTTACGAAATGCCCAAAGAAGTCATACGGTTTAGAAGAGTATCTAATCAAAAATTTGTATTTTGTAGATGACAAAAGCTACTAACTCAAGCACAGGTGAAACTAGAACTCAGATCCCTGTCTTCCAAAACAAGACTCTTCGACGATACCATTACACCCAAACCGGTATGTCATTTCCCAAAGAGAAAGACACACAGATTTCTCAGAGTTAAAAAAAAAAAAAATACCACTCATTCTTTACCACAAAATGACACTGCATAAAGTGTAATTTATAACCAAATGGCATTAAACAATTTAAAATTTCTTTAATTTAATAAACCCTACTATGAATGTGATGGCAGATATTATAGATACATCACTCTCCCAATACTTTATTGTCATACTGATTACTTAGCTTAATACAAATATCAAGAGGCCAAAACTGGCTTAAGAACAGTGCCTAATTTATTCCAGAAAACCAAGAAACCAAATAAATCAGCAATCTCTCCAAAAGCAACAGTAGGTAGTTTTACTATTGTACATCAAGAAAAGTCTTCATCAAGCATCATTTGTCATTAAGCTGGGAGTACTGGTCAACACATTATATATTAAAGCTAACAGCAAGAGTTTACAATTAACACCATTCTATTCTTTGTAATACCTAAAAATGAAAGCTAAGTGAAAAGAAACTAACTTATTAATTTATTTAGAGAGACAGTGTTATCTTTGCTACTATGCTTGGTTCTGAAAAACCCAAAACCGCAAAGCTAGTCTGTTCAACTTTAATGACATTTCTTCTATAATTATTTAATATCCATGTGTCCAATCTCTCCAATTAAACTATAAACTTCTTCACAATATATTTGTTCCATAGCACCAAGCACAGCAGTTGGCTTATAACATATATTCAATACATATGTTGAATTATAGTTTTTAGCTTCAGGTACCATTCATTTGACAAATAAGCATTAAATAAGGTAGTGTACTACAGAAAAAAAAAAAAGACCTGAATCACAGTTTATTTAGGATCTACTAAATGACAAGCATAATGCTCAGTTCTTTGTACAAAGTCTGACTTAATCCTGACACTATTATAAAATAAGTATTCATTCCATTTTTCAGTTGAAAAAACCATGACTTGAGAAAACCACAGTTACTCAAGATCACAGTTAGATGACAGAGGAGAATTTGAATCTAGGTCAGTCTAACTCCAAAATCTTTCATCTATATATTATTCAACCAAGATGAATAAACAGAGTTTGCCCTCAAAGAGTAAACAATTTAGTACTCAAGAGAGTATGGTACAAGGTGCAAGGGGATACATGCTATGAGAAAAATAAAATGGGGATCACACACAACGGACAAGATCACCATGTACAAATGGGACATTGTTGAATATATGTGGTTTTAAAAAGTCTCCAAATAATTTTATTTATCATATATAGCAAAAAGGATAATTATCATGAAGGAAAAAGAATACCATTTTGACATTTTTAGAAAACTGGAGTAATTTCTAAAACTACATTAAAATCTCATCTACGATCAGGTAACATTTCATTTCAAAAATAAATTAAAAGCAAGAAACAAGAACTAAAATATATATAAAATCTGCATAACCCAATTAGGGCTTCAAGTGCCTCACCGACAATATTGCACGACATTAAGACTAACCTGTAACAGGGGCGCTTGGGTGGCTCAGTTGGTTAAGCATCTGCCTTCGGCTCAGGTCATGATCCCAGGGTCCTGGGATCGAGCCCCGCATCGGGCTCCCTGCTCAACTGGAAGCCTGCTTCTCCCTCTCCCACTCCCCCTGCTGTGTTCCCTCTCTTGCTTTGTCTCTCTCGGCCAAATAAATAAAATCTTAAAAAAAAAAAAAAAAAAAGACTAACCTATAACAAACTGCTCAGAGTGTTGCATAAAAGATTTTTCAGTCCAGGGGCGCCTGGGTGGCTCAGTTGGTTAAGCGACTGCCTTCGGCTCAGGTCATGATCCTGGAGTCCCGGGATCGAGTCCCGCATCCGGCTCCCTGCTCAGCGGGGAGTCTGCTTCTCCCTCTGACCCTCTTCCCTCTCGTGCTCTCTGTCTCTCATTCTCTCTTTCTCAAATAAATAAATAAAATCTTTAAAAAAAAAAAGATTTTTCAGTCCAAATAACTGCAAAAATTTGCCCAATGAACATATATTCTTTACAATTCAACTATTTTTTTTTTATATTGATTGAGATAATAGTCCCTTCAAGGAAATGCCAATGCATTCTCTGGAAACTAAGTTGGCAAAGATTTAATAAGAAAGCTATAGTACTTCTAACGCATTTAGAAGTGATTTTTCAAGCACCTTCAGTCTCCTAATCTTAGGCTTTCAAGGATATGATCTGAAAACTTGGCTAAAGTGCATATAGCACATACACTGCAGTATTTTTCTGGAACAACTTATAAAACAAAGAGACGGTATTTTCTAATAGTCTTTCCTCTTCTAAAGTTTACAATTTTGAGTCTTTGGCTGTTTTATATGGCTTTGATTGTGAACTGAAAGGAGTTGCTTGGCAGTAGCTACAAATCCATGTTCAGAATCACACCTTTTTCTATTTCTCTACTGCAGATGTCTATAATTACATAAACATCTCACTAGTTTACTGTATCTATATAATCCCAGCTAACTCTCACTTTTCCTTTTTTTTTTAAGATTTTATTTATTTATTTGACAGAGACACAGTGAGAGAGGGGAACACAAGCAGGGGGAGTGGGAGAGGGAGAAGCAGGCTTCCCGCTGAGCAGGGAGCCCGATGTGGGGCTTGATCCCAGGACCTGGGATCATGACCTGAGCCAAAGGCAGACGCTTAACGACTAAGCCACCCAGGCGCCCCCTCACTTTTCCTAATAGAAAAAAGTTATCGCAGATATAGAAAATACTTGAAAATCATTATAAATCCAAACCTTTATTTAAGAACTCAGGGGAATGGGAAGCATACAACTGAAAATAAAACCAATCTAGCAATTTAAAGACTTGAGGCATTTGTAAATACTATATAAAAATCCTAGGGGTGCTTGGGTGGTGCAGTTCGTTAAGCAACCAACTCTTGGTTTGGCTCAGGTCATGATCTCAGAGTCATGGGATCAAGCCCTGCAATGGGCTCTGCACTGAGTGCAGAGTCTGCTTAAGACTCTTTCTTCCTCGGGGCACCTGGGTGGCTCAGCCGGTTAAGCATCTGCCTTTGGCGCAGGTCATGATCCCAGGGTCCTGGGATGGAGCCCCGCATCGGGCTCCCTGCTCAGTGGGGAGTCTGCTTCTCTCTCTCTCTCTCCCCCTGCTCGTGCTCTCTCTTAAAAAAAAAAAAAAAAAAAAGACACTGTCCCTCTCCCCTCCATGCACTCACTCTCTGGCTCTCTCTAAAATAAATAAATAAATCTTAAAAAAAAAAAAAAAAAAAGTCCTAAAAATAGGGGCGGCTGGGTGGCTCAGTCAGTTAAATATCTGATTCTTGACACTGGCTCAGGTCATGACCTCAGGGTCATGAGATCAAGCCCTGTGTCAGGCTCCATGCTGGGCTTGGAGCCTGCTTAAGATTCTTTCTCTCCTGGGCACCTGGGTGGCTCAGTTGGTTAAAGCATCTGCCTTTCAATTAGGTCATGATCCCAGGGTCCTGGGATTGAGTCCCACGTGAGGCTCCCAGCTCAGCAGGGAGTCTGCTTCTCCCTCTGCCTCTGCGGCTCATCTCTCTGAAATAAATAATCTTAAAAACAAACAAAAAAAGATTCTCTCTCCCCCTCTCCCTCCCAAAAAAAGTCCTAAAAACAAAGCTGCCTAAAAATGGGGGTGGGATAGGGGGGAATCATTGTGTGCCTATAGTACATATGAAAGAAAGCTAATGAATTATGTATTATGCAAAATGCCTGGAGGAAAAAAGTGGCTGGGAAATAGTTCCTGTCATAATTTTAGGTCAAAATCGGTTTGAAAATGACTCATTCACAGCAGCACTACATAATTAAATATGGCTCAGAATGAGAATATAAGTAACAAAAAGAAAAAAAAAGAAAAGGTCTGTATGGTGAAAGAAGAATCCTATTTCTCAGAATAGAAATCTTGTATAGCAATAAAACTGAGGACAACCATACTTTGTGCTCACTGAGGAGTGGAGAACTGTGCTACAGTTTAGTAGGCACTTACTAACGACTAAATGCAAAATACCCTGCCAGATGCTTTCTATAAGCCATCTTATTTAATTCTCACTATAGTCCCACAAGCCAAATAGCAGCATTTCCATTTCATAAACAAAGAAACAAAAGCTTCAGAGGTCAAGAAACTTGACTTAAGTTACATAGTTTTGGGGCCAAGATTTGAACCCTGCTTCCAAGGCTCCTTCTCCTATATATCTCAATACTTTTGGAATGTAATCCAGAATTTTTTTAAAAAAGCATATGATGATATATCTAGTAATACCTCTCAACCAATAAAAACTTACATTAAGGTTTTTTTTTAATTTGTCTATAGGGTCAACTTGTTCTCTTTCCCACATTCCTTTCCCTTTTCACTTATCAGAGAGAATACACTGGGAATAATTTATATGTTTAATGTATACCTATATCTAGATATCACAAATAAAATTAAAAGTATGCCTACAACAAACACATGATTTCACTCATGTGGAATTTAAGAAACAATACAGATGAACATACGGTGGGGGAAGACAGAGAGGAAAACAAACCATAAGAGACTTAAAAATAGAGAACAAACAGGGTAGATAGAGGGAGGTGGGTGGGGGATGGGCTAGATGGGTGATAGGTTTTAAGGAGGCACTTGTCGTGTTGAGCATAAATGATGCATCACTGAATTCTACTCCTGAAATCAATATTGTACTGTATGTTAACTAACTAGAATTTACATAAAAATTTAAATAAAAAAAGTCTGCCTACAAATGAACCATGTTCCATATCTATCATCCTGCTACAATGATAAATTTCTTTTCTTGTTTCAATTTTAATCAGACTTGCCTAACTATCTCTGTTCAAAGAAATCTAATATTTGCTAAAATAACAGTTAATGATGGGAGGGGTGCTTGGCTGGCTAAGTCAGTGGGGCATGCGACTCTTGATCTTGGGGTTGTGAATTTGAGCCCCATGTTGGGTGTAGAGATTACTTAAAAATAAAATCTTAAAAAATTAAAGAAATAAAAGTTAATGATGGGAATATTATACTAACAGAAAGTACTTCTAAAAAAACTCTTTTACCATACCTCTATGCTCAGACTAACCATAAGAATATCCACATTCTACACAACACTAATATACCTACATTTAACATTATACATGCATTATTTTATAGAAGATACTTCTCAAACATGTAATTATAGCAATTCATTCATTCAAAAACATTTACTAAGCATCTAAATGCAAACCACTGTAACTACACATTGAATATAAAGTGGTGAATAAAATTCTTGCTTTTATTGACCTTTCAGTCTAGTAGGAGAGATATACCTATAAACAAGTAAACAAACAATTACAAAATACAAAGTGTTATAAAAGAAATAATTGAGGGGCACGTGGGTGGCTCAGTCGGTTAAGCATCAGACTCTTAAACTCAGGTCTTAATTTCAGGGTCATGAGGTCAAACCCCATGCTGGGCTCCATGCTGGGCATGGGGAGAGGAGGGGAGGGGAGGGGAGGGGAGGGACGGGAAGGGAAGGGAAGGGAAGGGAAGGGAAGGGAAGGGAAG